>NC_133650.1:304585607-304824473 GCF_009905375.1 Apium graveolens
TCTTATGTCAACAAAGAAACCCCATTCAGATTTGTTTTACTTGGATTCTGATAAACTAACTACTTGTTTGCTACAAATAAAAAAGGAACTTAATGCTCTATTGAATTTTGATTCAAAGGAAAGAAAGCGTGGAGCTGAAATAACTCACTCAGAACGCTTTTTAAAAGATTACGTGGTACGATTAGATCGAATAAGCCCTTCTGGAATAAATATTCAGCCGCCTGTGAACCCTCAGGTACTGTTTTATTCAATGTTTGTTCAATTACTCTTTTACCCGCAAATGCAATATAGGCATTGGGTTCGGCAATAATGATATCTCCCAACATACCAAAACTCGCAGTCACCCCCCCTGTAGTAGGAGATGTAAGAATTGGTACATAGAATAACTTTTTATTTGATTGATAATCATATAAAGCAGAAGAAATTTTAGCCATTTGCATTAAACTCAAACTTCCCTCTTGCATACGCGCCCCCCCGGAAGCACATACTATAATAAGAGGGAGAAATTTGTTAGTAGCGTACTCAATCAAACGGGTTATTTTCTCCCCAACCACGGATCCCATACTACCCCCCATAAACTGAAAATCCATAACCCCAAGTGCTATGGGAATACCGTTTAATTGGCCTATGCCTGTTTGAACGGCTTCAGTTAATCCTGTCTTTCGTTGATAAGAATCGATACGATCTTTATAAGGCTCCTCTTCCGAATGAAATTCAATGGGATCCAAAGAAACCATGTCTTCATCCATAGCATCCCAAGTTTCCGGATCGATCGAAAGTTCGATTCTATCTGAACTACTCATTTTCAAATGATATCCACATTGTTCACAAAGATTCAGTTTTGATTTTAAAATTTTCTTATAATTTAATCCATAACAATTTTCACATTGAACCCACAAATGTCTGTATTTTTGAGTTACATCCAGATCATTGGAACTTTCTATTATAGTGCTACCATTCGTGCTGGTACTTATATCGGACCCCTTACTTTCACCACAAACGGAACGAGAAATGTAACTGTTACTGGAATTGTCACTACCACTTACAATGTACGTATCATTAAAGATTTGAGACTCAAGATAAATGTCAATACAACTATTAATGTGATTATTCCAACTATATTGAGTATCATCCATGTAATGATCATCGCGAGGATCGTCATTATTAGATCCATTATTTAGATAACTAAAATTCCAATAACTAGAAAAAGAACTTTCTAGTTCACTCTGAAAAAAATGACCACTATCAATCTCGAAAATATGATTTTCAATATCAAAATATATGGAATAACTGTTCCCATTCCTATCCATAACTAAAAAAGTTTCATCAGAGGTGAAATTCCGAATGTCCTTGACGCCGAATAAATAATCAACATTGCTGTAACTAGAATTGTCATGACTACCCCAAATATGACTATTTTTCTTCATATCATTTCTATTCGGATCTTCACTTTCACTGGTATTTTCAATAGGACCAAGACCGCCCGTTGATTTACTTAGACCACACCTGTGTTCGAACTCTTTCTTAAATAGTATTGAATTGAACCACCGTCTTTCCATAGAGTTTTCTTGCCCCCTATTTGCTTTGCATGAAAATACAATAGATGAATAGTCATTCGATGAAAAATTATTTATTTATTTGAATATCTTTTTCCTGTCCGAATAAACATCAAAATCCAATCAATAGGATTATTAACTAATCTAATAAGGAGTGTGAGTATTGAAAAAAAGTATTCTTTGTGGGAATCCAGATTAGCACTTCACTATATAGGAATTTTGTTTTTATAAAATCTTGTCTAATAACTAACTAATTAAAAAAGTAATAAGTTTCTATTCCAACACGTAACAAAAAGGACAATATACAGGATGGGTAGAAAGAGTTGTGATACTTGGCTCAATCCATAGAAATTAAGAATCTAAAAGAATATACCAATCCTAAGGATCCCTCGAATTAATTGTGGATCCAACACACCAATAGAGACATTTGAATTGTTTAGTCTTATATTTGATCTATTGTTCTATATCTAGACTAGATAAGTATGTATCTATCTAAAAAAAATGGATGTAATAAGTTATTTGTTTTCGGCTCAATCCTTTTAGTAAAAGATTGGGCTGAGTTTAATTGCAATTCAATTAAGAGAACGGACAGTAATTAGAATTACTAGATTACAAAGTATCCATTGCTTGAAATTCTAATTTGATCTCCTTCCATACTTCACAAGCAGTAGCTAGTTCGGGACTCCATTTAGTAGCCTCACGGATAATTTCATTCCCTTCACTAGCAAGATCACGCCCCTCATTACGAGCTTGTACACATGTTTCTAGAGCTACTCGATTAGCTACGGCACCGGATGCATTTCCCCAAGGGTGTCCTAAAGTTCCTCCACCGAATTGTAGTACGGAATCATCCTCAAAGATCTCGGTTAGAGTAGGCATATGCCAAACGTGAATACCCCCCAAAGCAACGGGTAGAACGCTTGGTAAAGAGACCCAATCTTGGGTGAAATAAATACCGCGACTTTGATCTTTTTTAATCAAATCATCACGCAGTAAATCGACAAAGCCCAAAGTGATGTCTCTTTCCCCTTCAAGTTTACCTACTACGGTACCGGAGTGAATATGATCTCCACCAGACATACGTAGCGCTTTAGCTAGTACACGGAAGTGTATACCATGATTTTTCTGTCTATCAATAACTGCATGCATTGCGCGGTGGATGTGAAGAAATAGGCCATTATCTCGGCAATAATGGGCTAAGCTAGTATTTGCAGTGAATCTCCATGTTAAGTAATCATGCATTACGATAGGAACTCCCAATTCTCTGGAAAATATAGCCCTTTTCATCATATCTTCACATGTACCCGCAGTAGCATTCAAGTAATGCCCTTTGATTTCACTAGTTTCAGCATGTGCTTTATAAATTGCTTCGACATAAAATAAGAAATGATCTCTCCAACGCATAAATGGTTGGGAGTTCACATTCTCATCGTCTTTGGTAAAATCAAGTCCATCGCGGAGACATTCATAAACCTTTCTACCGTAGTTTTTAGCGGATAAACCCAATTTAGGTTTAATAGTACATCCCAACAGGGGACAACCATACTTGTTCAATTTATCTCTCTCAACTTGGATGCCATGAGGCGGTCCTTGGAAAGTTTTAACATAAGCAACGGGGATTCGCAGATCTTCCAGACGTAGAGCACGCAAGGCTTTGAACCCAAATACATTACCTACAATGGAAGTAAACATGTTAGTAACAAAACCTTCTTCAAAAAGGTCTAATGGGTAAGCTACATAAGCGATATATTAATTTTATTCTCCAACAACGGGCTCGATTCCGTAGCAGCGCCCTTTGTAACGATCAAGACTGGTAAGTCCATCGGTCCACATAGTGGTCCATGTACCAGTAGAAGATTCGGCAGCTACCGCCGCCCCTGCTTCTTCAAGTGGAACTCTAGGTTGAGGACTTACTCGAAATGCTGCCAAGATATCAGTATCTTTGGTTTCATATTCAGGAGTATAATAAGTTAATTTGTAATCTTTAACCCCAGCTTTGAATCCAACACCTGCTTTAGTCTCTATTTGTGGTGACATAAATCCCTCCCTACAACTCATGAATTAAGAAGTCTCACAACAACAAGGTCTACTCGACATGAATTAGGCTTTAATAAAACTTTTTCCAGGAATATTTCAAAAAATTCCCAACAAATACTAATATTATCAACTAATCAATTATTAGACCATGGTATTTGATTCGTCAAATACATTATTATTGTATACTCTTTCATATATATGGCGTAACCCAATTTTTATGTTTATTTCCTTTTTTTGAATTGAACCACTTAAATATAACTTGAATAATAAGAAATTCCCTAGCACAACATCTCCTATTCATAGATCTGCGCCCGCCTTTATACAGTTAGATACAAAATTATCTATTTTTGAAACGGGAATTAAAGTAGTAGATCTTTTAGCCCCTTATCGTCGTGGAGGAAAAATTGGACTATTCGGGGGGGGGGGGGTAGAGTGGGTAAAACAATCCTCATTATGGAATTCATTAACAATATTGCCAAGGCTCATGGGGGTGTATCTGTATTTGGCGGAGTAGGTGAACGTACTCGTGAAGGAAATGATCTTTACATGGAAATGAAAGAATCCGGGGTGATTAATGAAAAAAATATTGCAGAATCGAAAGTGGCTCTAGTTTACGATCAGATGAATGAACCATCGGGAGCTCGTATGAGGGTTGTTTTGACTGCCCTCACCATGGCTGAATATTTTCGAGATGTTAATGAACAAGACATACTTCTATTTATCGATAATATTTTCCATTTCGTCCAAGCAGGATCTGAAGTATCCGCCTTATTGGGTAGAATGCCTTCCGCTATGGGTTATCAACCTAACCTTAGTACCGAAATGGGTACGTTACAAGAAAGAATTACTTCAACCAAAGAGGGGTCCATAACTTCTAATCAATATAATTTTTCTGAGACATTCTTCAATTTTTCAGGAAACTTTTTCAGAAATTCTCATTTTTCTACATTTTTCAGAAAATTTCCTTTTCTTCCCTTTTCTTCTTTTTTCTTTTTTATATAGGTAATTTCGACCATGACTCTTTTTCGACCAGTATCCTGGTCGAATTACGCCCCTACTTTTTCTAGGCATGAGAAATTCGATCAGGATGTCTTCGACCAGAATTCTGACAGAATCTTGGTCAGGATTTGGCTGCCTTGGTTCTGAACGAATTAAGCCTCCAATATTTTCTGCTCATACATTTTTCGATCAGGATACTTCGACCAGGATCCTAACCGATCGACCAGGATACTTCGACCAGGTACCTGACCGAAATTCGGTCAGGATCCAAGTGTCTGACTTATGATTTTCTGACTGAATTAAGGGCTAGTTTACTTTGGTCGTGGGAATTTTAATTAGAACCTTTCGACCAGGACTTTCGCGTTTGACTCGAGTTCTAACCGAATTAAGGCCTTAATTAACCCTGGTCGTGGGTTCATTCGATCAGAGGCCTTCGACCATGATCTCAACTTTTACTTCGGTCAGGATTTTTATTTTTCAATAATTCTTGACCGAATTATGGGCTTGTTTAATCCTGATCATTGGTAAATTAGATCACTTCCCTTCGATCAGGATCCTGGCCTATAGTTCGGTCAGGATTTCAAGTCTTTACCAAATATTGACCGAATTAAGGGCCATTATTTCCTGAATGTGGGTTTTTCGACCACGAATTGTCGATCATGATCCTGGCCTATTTTTCGGTCAGGACTTATTGGATTTAAAACTGGGCTCTAATAAGTGGATTTTATATCTACTTGGAACGCTTCATTACAGGCTTAAGCTGGTGTTTTGGACTCAAGTTATTGTTATTTTTTTATGTGTTTTTGTGTTATTACATTGCAGGTAGTAGTTGGAGAAAGAAATAAGATTTTCAAAGAAATATGATGAAAATAGATCATAATTGGAAGCCTAGAACATTCTTAAGTTGTAGATAATCTTGTTATCTTCACGTGGACAATTGAATCACCTAATTCTGACGAGCAGAACTCAAGATACGGCCAAAAGAAGAATTGTCAGAAAATTTTTAGAAGGCAAGCGCGGCCGCGCTAGAACCAGCGCGCCCGCGCTCCAGAAATCACTATTCCAGCGTGGCCGCGCCCGAAAGTAGCACGCCCGTGCCCTGTTTCTTCACTAGAATCCTGATTTTAGTCGAAATTGAAGATTTTGAGAGTCCTGGTCATCCTGGACCCTATATATATCAATAAAAAGACGTTTTTAACAAGAAGCAAGGAGATAGCAGCAAGAAGACCTAATAGCACAATACACCGAAGGAGAAGAAGAACGTGTTTTACTTGTGATTCTTTGCTTAAGTTGTAATCTTGGATGCTTATTTTCTTTGTTGTTTGAACCTAATACTCTTGTTAACGTACTTTTGATTATTATCAGTTATTTCAGACCTAGTTTATCTTAGTTTTTATACCATGCTTTTATTGGAACCCATGGTGACGATGAGTTCGGTTATGAACTAATCGTTGTCGTGGGGTTCTAACGGATTTACTTATGGATTTCTATAGTTAATTTGTTTAATATCTTGGTGTGTGGTGATTGATTGATATCCTAGTATTGGTTGTGCTTATTCGTCTTATGTGCGTAGCTAACATATGAGGTAGCGTGTTAATCTCTATTGAAGCGAAAGTGAAAATAGAGGTTTAGAACTTGCCATGCTAGAATAGGTTCATGTATAATTGTTATGCATGATTCGTAGGTAATTTTAACCATCTTAGTTGCTCTATGTAATCACGATAGATAACTTGCACATTAAACCTTTATGTTGTCAAATTCTATAGATATATAGGGTCTCAACATAATTGGTGTCTATTCAGCTTCTATCTCTTTTGTGGATGTCTGGTAGTAGGGTATTCGTACAACAAAAGTTGGCATTTATTAGTTTCGTGTTATCTGATTAGTTGTCATCATAATTGCATGTTAAGGTTAAAAACAATGACTTTGGATGAAGTGGTAATGAAGTTAAAATCCCATGTTTGGTCTCATATAGTTAAATCAATCACTTTTATTCTTAGTTAATTGAATGTTAGTTTAATCTTAGTTATAAACATCTCAATTTGTTATTGTCTTAGCATTGAGCAATAGCCATACCATTGTTGCATAGGTGCATAATCTGAAGTTAACTAAAAAGAGTCTCTGTGAGAACGAATATGATTTATATCTATGCTACTTGCGAACGCGTATACTTGCGTGTAATTTTAGCGCATGTTTTCACTCTAATAAGTTTTTAGCGCCGCTGCCAAGAACTCGGTGTTAATTTTTAGTTTATGTGCTTGACATCAGTGGTCGTTATAGTTCACTGACTCAGATTCTTTTACTTTCACGGTTTACTTGTTTATATTTCAGGTACTCATTACAATGGGAGATCCAGCAACACAAACGAAAGCGTTGATGGATTTTTCTCAACCCAAGATCAATGACATTTAATCTAGCATTGTCAGGCCAGCGATCGCAGCTAATACCTTTGAAATCAGTCCTGAAACGATTCAGATGGTACAGAATTCAATCCAGTTTGGGGGTTCTCCAACGGAAGATCCTAATATGCATATTAGGGATTTCATCGAGATCTGTGACACCTTCAAGTTGAATAATGTTTCTGAAGATGCTGTGAAGCTGAGACTTTTCCCTTTTTCTCTAAGGGATAAAGTTAAGTGCTGGTTACACTATCTACCAGATGGTTCTATCACTACTTGGGAGGATCTTGCTCTGAAGTTTCTCACTAAATTCTTCCCTATGGTGAAGACAGCTGCACTCAAGAATGCTCTTACTCAATTTGCGCAGCAATCGGGAGAAAATCTATGTGAAGCTTGGGAGCGCTACAAGGAGATGCTTAGGAAGTGTCCTCGTCATGGAATGCCTGATTGGATGATCATCAATTGCTTCTATAACGGTTTGGGAGCACATTCAAGACCCGTACTCGATGCAGCATCAAGTGGAGCATTATGGGCAATAGCTAGGAAGCTTATGATCTAATTGAACTGATGGCTGCTAACGAATATCAGTATCCAACCAAGAGATTACCACAGGACAAGGTAGCAGGAGTTCTTGAAGTGGATACAGCTACGGCTATCACTGCTCAGCTAAAGGCATTGTCTATGAAGATCGATTATCTTGCTAACTATGGTGTTAATCAGATAACCAGTGTTTGTGAGTTGTGTGCAGGTTCGCATGCGACGGAGCAATGCGCTATATCTAGTGAATCAGCTCAGTTTGTGAGCAACTTTTAGAGATCGCAGCAACCAGTTCCAGACACTTATCATCCTGACAACTGAAATCATCCTAACTTTAGCTAGAGCAACAATCAGAATGCGATGCAACAACCATTCCAGTAGTTTGGAAATAAGCAATTCAATCCTCCTGGTTTTCAGCATCAATTTGCACCAAGACAACAACTCCAACTTGAACAACAAACTCATGGTGCAGGTCAACCTTCGAATGAAAAATGTGAATTGGAGGAGTTGAGGCTTATATACAAAAACCAGGCTCTTATATGCGAAAGCCAAGCTGTTTCTATTAAGACTTTAGAGACCCGAATAGGGAAAATTGCTAATGCCTAATTAAATCGACCACCAGGAATGCTTCCTAGTGATACAGAAGCCAATCCAGGCAAGAGGGAAGTTAACGAACAGGTGAACGCCATCACCTTGAGGTCCGAAAAGGTTGCATGCCTCCAAATTCAGCAAGACGAAGAGTCTGAAAATTCTGTCCAGAATGCAGGTGCATCTACACCTTTTCCAAATCCAGAAAATGAGATTGTGGCTGAAAAAGTGGTGCAGAAGGATGCCGAGGTGGAACCGAAGAAGAAAGTGTTAGTGTATACTGAAAATATTTATTTGAAGTATGTACATTTATTTCTGGCCAGTTTATTTGAGAATCATTTGAATGTTTACATGTTGTCTAATATTATATATTGTGAACAATCTAGTATCAAATGAGATACAGAATATTAGATTGTTAAATACGGTTATAAAATATAATAAGGTTCACAGCACATGTGGTATTGGACAATCCACTGGTATGGCTGTAGTATTATTTAGATTAGTTTATATTGACTAATAAATAATACTAGTATACTTTGTGTATATTGAACAGGATCAAATTTAGAATTGTTCCCTTAATACTGATTAAGAAGGAGAACTAAGATTCTATGTTATTATTAATGCTTAGGTTCTTAATCCGGAAATAGTAATTGACACGTGTATATTATTTACATGCTTTGATTTATATATGAAATAATTCTTTTGAATTATATCATTATATTTTGGGTGATGGAATTATATACATGGTGGATATTATTTATTGAAGGAATCCATGTCCTGATAATATTCGGGTTAATGATGTCCCCTTGAAAGCTCAAAAAGATTTAATTATGTGAAACCCTGTAGGTGGAATTTATTCTGGCATAATTAAATAAAGGTTGAGTGGATGATCAAGGATAAAAGATATTAATTAAATAAATTATCAGTAATTTATTTAATTAATGGACATATGATATTTTAAACATGGGGAATTTAATAAGCAAATAATATTGGAACCGAATTAATTAAATTACGGTATTAGGAAAGGTAGTGCAAATATTAATTATTTAGTGGATTGAATTAATATTTAATTACATTGGGCTAGGCTCAAGATGTAATTAGAAGGCTCAACCTAATTATCCATGGTCCCTATTGTAGCCTATATATATTCTTATTCTCTTCTTGCTTGGCAAGGGTGTGAAAACATATTGTAGCCACCAAGGAGCAAGAAGAGAGGATAACTTGAGAAGACGGAGGCCACACTTCACTCAAGGGAATTTGGGAATACAATAGAAGAGCGTGGAATCAACCATTAACAAGGTGATTTTCTTTTCGTAATCTTTATCGTAAAACGTAGTAACACCCCAAGTTCGTGGTTCCCAACAATTGGTATCAAGAGCCTGGTAATGGGTTCTACGTTTTATGATATAATGTCCATGTCGTAATTATATATGCGTGTATATACTGTTTTGCTTGTATTGGTTTTGATGCAGGTTGTTAATCCACTATTATGGCCATGTATATTTTAATTATGTGTTTGGATCCCACGTGGTTTAATCGTGATTAATTTTTGTTTTGGTTTCCACGTGGTTTAATCGTGGTTGTAATTTACATGAGGGTTGATCGTGTTAGAATAGATTTTACAAAATTAGTTTTGTATTATATCTATTTTTTTGTAATTTTTCCGGGTATTTTGTAACAAGTTATGTGCGATCGGAAATCAATTTCGGTAGTTTTTTGTCCGCTGTGCGATTACAAGGGGCTGCTAGGGCTGTTGCGGCTCATGGGCCGCTGCTGGGGCTGCGGCGGCAGCTGGGACTGCTGGGGCTGCTGGGGGCGTCGGGTCGCGCTTGGGGCAGATTTTTTTTGAGAGCTGGATTTTTTTTCAAGGACCATAATAGTGGAAAATTTATTTTAATTTTTTCTATTAAATTTTAATTATTGCTTTAATTTATTGATTATATGTGTCGTTAATTATGTGTGTAATTCTTTTAAAATTGCATGTTTAACTTAATTAGGACGACATGAACATAAAATTTATTTATTGCTTTAATTAAATGTTATATGTTGCTAAAATTATGTGTGTATTTTGAATGCATGATTAGACATAATTATAACAACATAGGGCCCTATTTAATTTTAAAATTCCTGAATTTTAATAAAAAAATTCTAAGTGGGAGAGGGAATTAATATGAAATTAAATCTCATGGTCTCCATTATTGGTTGTAGGTAATTTAACATAAAGACGAATATAAATTATATATAAGTCACCCATTGTGGCATGTAATTTGTGGTGTCTAGAATGTTATAGAAATTACTAGAACAAACTTCTTAAATTAATAAATTTTGAAAGGAATAGATACGGATTTTCTTTATTTCTGATTTGGGGCAATTTTGTCAAAAACGGGTTCATCGAACTTGTAAGGCTGTGGGTTTTAAGCGAGACCGATGTGACTCCTCCACTACCTGGAAATCAAACCATTGATGAATATTGAATTGAAGTATTCTATTCAAGGCAAAATTACGAATATTGGAAGGTATACACGCCACCCATCGTGGCGTACCAAGTTCCATAGATTTCAAATAATTTAAGATTTGATGATGGTATACACTTAGCTATGAAAAATAATATAGTCCACCCCAACGTGGCATATTGTTTAGTAATAGCACCGAAGTAACATTTAAACAAAATTAGGTGGTATACATGTCACACATCGTGGCGTACCAGAAGCTTATGGTGTTTATATGTTAGTGCATTAAATTTTAATAATTGTTAGAGGAATCAATAGATCTTAATAATTAATGCACCCTTATTTATGTGATATTTTTATGCATGATTCTCAGGATAAAATGGGTTTTAATCCACTATTCACCATACTTAAGGATAACAAACTTACTGGACCTAACTATATTGAATGGAAATGAAATTTGGACATTGTGTTGACTGCTGAGGAGTACAAGTTTTGCACTTATGAACCCAAGCCTGAACAGCCTGCTGTTGATGCTCCTGAAGATGAGAAAGAGTATTATAAATGGTGGATTAAGGCTGATGAAATGTCGCGATGTTACATTCTGGCAGCAATGTCGGGTGTTTTGCAGCATCAGCATCAGTCTATGGCCACTGCTTCGGATATGCTCTTTAATCTCAAGGAACTTTTTGGAGATCAGAATAGGGCTGCTAGGCAAGTAGCCATGAAGGCTTTAATGAATACTCAGATGGATGAAGGCACACCTGTAAGGGATCATGTTCTCAAGATGATGTCTCATCTGAATGAGATAGAGATCCTTGGTGCTGAACTTGACAGGGAAACCCAGATTGACATTATCCTTATGAGCTTGTCCAAGAGTTTTGAGCAGTTCCGCTTGAATTACAACATGAACAAGAGGCATTATAGTCTCGCGGAACTGCTGATAGAACTTCAGGCAGCTGAAGGATTATTTCGGCAGAGTGTTCACGTGAATGTGGCTGAGAAAGGTTCTTCCTCTAAGCCGAAAGGTATTAAGAAGAAGAAAAAGGCTCAGACACAGAAAGCTATTAAGGCAGTGGGAGTTCAGGGTGGTGTGAAAAAGCCTAAGGGAAAGTGCTTCAGATGCAAACAGTCAGGTCACTGGAAACAGGATTGTCCTCTTCCTAAGAAGACAAACAATACTGGTATTTCTTTTTCTCTAGTTACAGAAATATTTATAGCGGCTATATCTACGAGCACTTGGTGTGTAGATACAGGAGCCACTGATCATGTTTGTAATTCTATGCAGGGGTTCCACCTATCCAGAATGCTTAGAGATGGTGAGATATACGTGTTCATGGGAGATGCTACGAAAGTAGCAGTAGTTGCAATAGGAGTTATTCATTTATCTTTTGGTTCTGATAGGATTTTGGTTTTGAACAATTGTCTTTATGTACCTTCTTTTAGAAGGAATTTAATTTCGGTTTCTAAACTTGCTTTGGATGGTTATAATGTTTGTTTGGATCGTAATGTTTCTATTATGATGAATAAATGAATTATATGTTCTGGTACATTGCAAGACAATTTGTATATAATTAATCCTAGTCAACCTGCACTGCAACTGTAATTTAGGGAATTGAACAACACATCTTCTAACTCTACTAAAAGAAAGGAGCAATCTAGTTTGAACCAAACATATTTTTGGCACTTGAGATTAGGTCATATTAACTTAATGAGGATTCAAAGACTGGTAGTAGACGGGCCTTTAAGCTCATTGGCAGTGGAGCCATTTCCAATTTTTGAATCCTGCTTGGAAGGTAAAATGACTAATAGGCCTTTCAAGGCAAAAGGGAATAGAGCCAAACAACTGTTAGAATTGGTTCACTCTGATTTATGTGGACCCATGAATATCCAAGCAAGAGGTGGTTATGAATATTTCGTCACTTTCATTGATGATTATTCTAGATATGGGTACGTTTATTTGTTGCACCGTAAGTCTGAGTGCTTTGATAAGTTCAAAGAGTACAAAGCTAAAACGGAGAAACGACTTAATAAAAGTATCAAGTCACTACGATCAGATCGTGGTGGCGAATACTTGCTTGGAGAATTTAGGGAATATTTATCAGAAAATGGGATAGAATCCCAGTTAACTGCACCAGTCACACCCCATCAGAATGGTGTAGCAGAGAGAAGGAACCAGACTCTTTTAGAGAGTGTTAGATCGATGATGAGTTATTCGGATTTACCCAAGTCGTTTTGGGGACATGCCTTAGAGACATCAGCTTATCTTCTGAACTTAGTACCTTCTAAGTCGGTTCCTAAAACCCCCTTAGAATTGTGGACCGGGGATAAACCAAGTCTAAGACATATTCGAATATGGGGTTGTCCAGCACATGTGCTGAACAAGAACGGGACTAAGTTAGAATCTCGTACAGAAGTAAGGTTGTTTGTAGGCTACCCCATGGGAATGAAAGGATATTTATTTTATAGTCCGAAGAATCGGGATGTCATTGTTAGCACCAATGCAAGATTCTTAGAGGAGGAATATATAATGAATCACAAACCCATGAGTAGTTTCATTTTAGAGGAACTAGTGGGAGGGACAAATAATACCCATGAAGCTGTAGTACAAGTAGAACAACCATAACATAATGTACAACCTGTCACTAATACCGCACCAGTGCCTCGTCGTAGTGGGAGGGTTGTTCAACAGCCTGATAGATTCATGTTTTTGGATGAGTCTTCAGACTTGGTCTCTGGTGAACATGATGATGATCCCCGTACATACGAAGAGGCAGTACAAGACAAAGATGCAGATCTTTGGCAAAAGGCGATGGAATCTGAGATAGAATCAATGTATTCTAATCAGGTCTGGGAGCTCGTGGAACCACCCAAAGGTATAAAACCTATTGGATGTAAGTGGATCTACAAGAAAAAGAGGGGATTAGATAAAAAGGTGAAAGCCTGGAAAGCAAGACTTGTTGCGAAAGGGTATACTCAGAAAGAAGATATCGATTATGAGGAAACCTTTTCACCTGTAGTCATGCTTAAGTCAATCCGTATTCTTTTATCTATAGCAGCTCATCTCGATTATGAGATTTGATAAATGGATGTCAAGAAAACTTTTCTTAATGGAAGTCTTGAAGAAACCATCTATATGCAGCAACCAAAAGGATTCATTAAGGAAGGCCAAAAGCATCTGGTATGTAAGCTTAAGAGGTCTATTTATGGACTTAAACAAGCTTCTAGAGACTGGAATATTCATTTTAATCAGGCAGTCCAGTCATATGGATTTGATCAAAGTCCAAGCGAATCGTGCGTGTATCAGAGAAGTGAAGGTAATGCAGTGGTTTTTCTAGTAATATATGTAGATGATATTTTACTCATTGGAAACAATGTTGAGATGTTGTCATTAGTAAAGGCATGGTTGTTCAAACAATTTGACATGAAGGACTTAGGTGAAGAGGCATACATCCTTGGGATCAAAGTTATAAGGGATCGCAAGAAAAGGATGTTGGCTTTATCTCAAGAGCCCTACATTGATGAAGTATTAGCTCGTTTTAACATGCAGAACTCCAAGAAAGGTTTTCTACCTTTTAAGCATGGAGTTGCTCTATCTAAGAAGCAGTGTCCTTCGACACCTAAGGATATAGAGAGCATGAAAGCAGTTCCTTATGCTTCAGCATGTGGAAGCTTAATGTATGCTATGTTATGTACGAGGCCTGACATCTGCTTTGTTGTAGGCATGGTTAGTAGATATCAATCGAACCCAGGTCAGGAACATTGGAGTGCAGTAAAAACTATACTCAAGTACCTGAGAAGGACTAAGGAGTATATGTTAATTTATAAGGCCTCATATCTATTTCCTTTGGGATATACTGATTCAGATTTCCAATCAGATAGGGATAAGAGGAAATCAACCTCGAGATATGTTTTTACTTTGGGAGGTGGAGCCATTATATGGAGGAGTGTAAAGCAGAAATGCATTGCAGACTCCACCATGGAGGCCGAGTACGTGGCGGCCTCTGAGGCTGCCAAGGAGGCTGTATGGTTCAGGAACTTCCTTTTGGACTTATATGTGGTACCTAATTTGCCTAGGAGCTTGACGGTGTATTGTGATAACACTGGTGCTGTGGCAAATTCAAAGGAACCGCGAGACCACAAAGCAGCTAAATATATTGAACGTAAGTATCATCTCATACGAGGAATCGTAAAGCGAGGGGATATAGTTGTGGCTCACATATCATCAGAAGACAACCGAGCAGATCCTTTCACAAAGAGCTTGCGAACCAAGGTTTTTGACAAACATATGGAAGCGATAGGAGTCAGATGGATGGACACATAGATTTTTATGTAATAGTGGATTAAATAAACACTGATGTACACATAGAATATTTTGAGTATAAGTGGGAGATTGTTAGTGTATACTGAAAATATTTATTTGAAGTATGTACATTTATTTCTGGCCAGTTTATTTGAGAATCATTTGAATGTTTACATGTTGTCTAATATTATATATTGTGAACAATCTAGTATCAAATGGGATACAGAATATTAGATTGTTAAATACGGTTATATAATATAATAAGGTTCACATCACAGGTGGTGTTGGACAATCCACTGGTATGGCTGTAGTATTATTTAGATTAGTTTATATTGACTAATAAATAATACTAGTATACTTTGTGTATATTGAACAGGATCAAATTTAGAATTGTTCCCTTAATACTGATTAAGAAGGAGAACTAAGATTCTATGTTATTATTAATGCTTAGGTTCTTAATCCGGAAATAGTAATTGACACGTGTATATTATTTACATGCTTTGATTTATATATGAAATAATTCTTTTGAATTATATCATTATATTTTGGGTGATGGAATTATATACATGGTGGATATTATTTATTGAAGGAATCCATGTTCTGATAATATTCGGGTTAATGATGTCCCCTTGAAAGCTCAAAAAGATTTAATTATGTGAAACCCTGCAGGTGGAATTTATTCTGGCATAATTAAATAAAGGTTGAGTGGATGATCAAGGATAAAAGATATTAATTAAATAAATTATCAGTAATTTATTTAATTAATGGACATATGATATTTTAAACATGGGGAATTTAATAAGCAAATAATATTGGAACCGAATTAATTAAATTACGGTATTAGGAAAGGTAGTGCAAATATTAATTATTTAGTGGATTGAATTAATATTTAATTACATTGGGCTAGGCTCAAGATGTAATTAGAAGGCTCAACCTAATTATCCATGGTCCCTATTGTAGCCTATATATATTCTTATTCTCTTCTTGCTTGGCAAGGGTGTGAAAACATATTGTAGCCACCAAGGAGCAAGAAGAGAGGATAACTTGAGAAGACGGAGGCCACACTTCACTCAAGGGAATTTGGGAATATAATAGAAGAGCATGGAATCAACCATTAACAAGGTGATTTCTTTTCGTAATCTTTATCGTAAAACGTAGTAACACCCCAAGTCCGTGGTTCCCAACAGAAAGCTATGGAAAGCAATCCTCCTGAGAGTAATACAGGGGATAAACAGGTCTACCCACCTACGCTATATCCTAGAAGGCTTCAAAAGCATAAGTTTGACAAGCAATTTGCCAAGTTTTGGGAAGTTTTCAAGAAGCTGCATATCAACATTTTTTGCTGGCGCTCTAGAACAGATGCCGAGCTATGTTAAGTTCATGAAGGGTAGTCTCTCGGAAGCTAAAACTTGAGGAGTTGGAAATCATTGCTCTAACGGAAGAGTGCAGTGTTGTGCTGCAACAGAAACTACCTCCTAAGCTTAAAGATCCAGGAAGCTTCACGATTCCTTACACCATTGGCAATCTGTCGTTCGACAAGTGTTTGTGTGACTCGGGAGCTAGCAACAATCTGATGCCCTTGTCAGTTTTCAAGAAACTTGGACTACCTAATCCAAAACCTGTTAACATGTCCTTACAACTAGCTGACCGTTCCATCACTTATCCGCGAGGAGTAGTGGAGGATATCTTGGTTAAGGTGGATAAGCTCATCTTCCCTGCTAATTTTATTATTCTAGACTTTGAGGAGGATAAGAAGATTCCCATTATCTTGGGAAGACCATTCTTAGCTACATGACGAACTATAATTGATATGCAAAAAGGAGAGCTTACGATGAAGGTTTAAGATCAGAAGGTCACTTTTAATGTGTTCAAGGCAATAAAATTACCCACAAATAAAGAGAAGTGCTTTAAAGTAGAGTGGGTAGACTCTGTCGTGCATTCGGAGCTTGAGCAATTGCCAAAGTCAGATACCTTAGAGAGAGCCTTAATAGGGGAATCGGTTCTTGAAGATGAAGAAGGAGCAATTCAATTACATGTTTTGAATGCACCTCCGTGGAATAGGAAGTTGGATATGCCATTTAATTCTCTTGGGTTAGCAGAGCTGAAAATTTCTCAGGAGCATCTTGAGCCGTTTATTGAAGAATCTCCCGCACTTGAGCTCAACCCACTGCCAGATCACTTGAGTTTTGCATTCTTAGGTGCACCCCATGACAAGGAGTTGGATTATATCTATGATAATCTAAAGGGTGACTGGCCGGTTCATCCCGTGCTTATAGATGGTTCCTCTCGTGCACCACAAACAGTTGATAGATTTGGTCTTGGTGATGCGCAGTATAGAAGGTTGATTCGGCATATTGAGGTCATGCATGACATCCACCGACGTTTTGCTGAAGATTTGACACTCGCTCTCGGTACTGTTTTCTGAGACACTGGTGTCGAGGTTGATTGGCCACTTAATCCTCCACCCGAAGAGGGTGATCCTGAGTCCCTTATTATTACCTTCAATGGGGATATTGAAAATTTTAAGTTTGGGGGTGATAATGTAAGGATTAGTTTGTGTGTGTCCATATAGATTCATATAGATTCATGTTGCATGTTTAGTTGTTTTCATTCACATTTTTGCATGATTGTTCATATACGACATTTTTATTTGTGTTTTTATGTGAGTTCATATAGTTGCATGTGCATGCATATACCATGATCCCTTAGGTTGAGCTATTGCTATCTGATAAATTGATGTTAATTTGAGTGTGGTAATGACGAATAGAGGGTTATTTAAGTCTAGTGAATTGATTTGCATGCCCATAAATTTTTTCACACGTCTTATAGATTGCTTTTGAGCTAGATCATGATCATATTTGTTTATTTGTTGAGATTTAATCACTTGTTTATATCTAGAATTTTTGATATTCTCTTAATGGCAAAAGAACACTGAATTTTAATGGGAGAAAAACTTGGATTTCATTGCTAGTGTGAATAAGGATAGGTGTCAAATGGTTAGTAGCCGACTCATATTTATATGAGTAGTCTAGGGTTGAATGAGATGGAGCGAAACCCACTCATTCAAAAATCGTTGGGAAAAAAAGAAAAAAAGAAAAAAAAGAAAAAAAATATATGTGTTTATGCATAATTGATCAAGGGTGAGCTCTTTAATACTCGAATTATAAAGTTTTAGGGGACTTTGTGCCTAGTGACCTAAGGCTTCTATAGTTTGGGATCCGCTAACCTGACGCTCGCTACATGGATATTATTGCATAAGTCTTTTGTGACCTCACTCATTGCACGGTCAATTAAGCATCTTTGTTATGTGTTAAATAATAGCATGAATCCTTGTATAACTCTAACAGAAAGGAGGTTTTGTGAGTCATTATATGTTTAACGTCTATTATGTTTATAAACTTGTGATTGTTTTGATGAAAGATAAGTTATGGTTATTAATCTAGTATCGAGAGTATATCTGTCAAGCATCCCACACATGCACGTTTCTGGTTTGTGAGTTGGTTTCTGGGATTTATTCGAACTTTTTTAAAAGTTATTACATCCTTAGAGACGTTGGCTTATTCATTTGGTTATGGTTATTCTGAGGGGATCGATTGCATTATCATTTAGTCATATTCACGTAGTTGCATTCATGCAATAGGTTTGTTTTATAGTTTTTGTGTCTGTTTATGCTTTAGGACAAACATCGATTCAAGTTAGGGGGTGTGATAAGTGGATTTTATATCTACTTGGAACGCTTCATTACAGGCTTAAGTTGGTGTTTTGGACTCAAGTTATTGGTATTCTTGATATTTTTTTGTGTTATTGCATTGCAGGCAGTAGTTGGAGGAAGAAAGAAGATTTTCAAAGAAATATGCTGAAAAGAGATCAGAATTGGAAGTCTAGGCCGCAAGTTGTAGAGAATCTCGTTAGCTTCGCGTGGGCAGTTGAATCGCCTAATTCTGACGAGTAGAACTCAGGATACGGCCAAAAGAAGAATTGTCAGAAAATCTCCAGAAGGCCAGCGCGGCCGCGCCAGAACCAGCGCGCCCGCGCTCCAGAAATCACTATTCCAGCATGTCCGCGGCCGAAAGTAGCGCGCCTGCGCCCTGTTTCTGCACCAGAATCCTGATTTTAGTCGAAATTGAAGATTTTGAGAGTCCTGGTCATCCTGGACCCTATATATATCAATAAAAAGATGTTTTTAACAACGAGCAAGGAGATAGCAGCAAGAAGACCTAATAGCACAATACAATGAAGGAGAAGAAGAACTTATTTTACTTATGATTCTTTGCTTAAGTTGTAATCTTGGATGCTTGTTTTCTTTGTTGTTTGAACCTAATACTCTTGTGAACGTACTTTTGATTATTATTAGTTATTTCAGACCTAGTTTATCTCAGTTTTTATACAATGCTTTCATTGGAACCCATGGTGACGATGAGTTCGGTTATGAACTAGTCGTTGTCGTAGGGTCCTAACGAATTTATTTATGGATTTCCATCGTTAATTTGTTCAATATCGTGGTGATTGATACACAGTGTACCTAACATATAAGATAGCGTGTTAATCTCTATTGAGGCGAAAGTGAATATAGAGGTTTAGAACTTGCCATGCTAGCATAGGTTCATATATAATTGTTATGCATGATTCGTAGGTAATTCTAACTATCTTACTTGCTCTATATAATCACGATAGATAACTTGCACATTAAACCTTTATGTTGTCAAATTCTATAGATATATAGGGTCTCAACATAATTGGTATCTATTCAGCTTCTATCTCTTTTGTGGATGTCTGGTGGGGTATTCGTACAACGAAATTTGGCGTTTATTAGTTTCGTATTATCTGATTAGTTGTCATCACCATTGAATGCTAAGGTTAAAAGCAATGACTTTGAATGAAGTAGTAATGAAGTTAGAATCCCATGTTTGTCTCATATAGTTAAATCAATCACTTTTATTCTTAGTTAATTGCATGTTAGTTTAATCTTAATTATAAACATCTCAACTTGTTATTATCTTAGCGTTGAGCGATAATCATATCATTGTTGCATAGGTGCATAATCTGAAGTTAACTAAAAAGAGTCTCTGTGAGAATGAATCTGATTTATATCTTATACTACTTGCGAACGCTTATACTGCATGTAATTTTAGCGCTTGTTTTCGCTCTAACAAGTTCCAACCTTAATCAGGCTTTTCCCTGAGCTTTGTACTGGGCCTTTTCTCCTGGATTTCCTAAATGGGCTTGATTACCTTGGGCCTATCAATCATGGGCTTTTTGATCCAGAACTATCCAGAATGTTATGGAATCTTCTGGGGTATTACTTTATACATATAATCTATATATTTTATTTTTATATTATTTTTTAAGAGCTTTCTAGAAGCCTCTAGAATTGGGCCTAAGCCTTTGGGCTGGGCTTTTAATCGGTTATAAACGGTTAAAATTCCTTTTTTACTGGCCCATTAACCAACTAGGGGGTTATATAAGAGAGGGGATAGTAAGGTGAAATCTCACACTTTACTTTCCAATTTCTTATTTCCAAACCTCCTTTACTCTCTCAAATTCTCTAGGCCTTTCCGGCCATCTCCTTCCTTCAATTTTCAACCTCAAGCTTCCATTAAGCCTCCATCAATGGTGGACAAAATCTCAGAGAGGGCAGCCAAAATCGCTTCAGCTTCCAAGAGAGGTAACGAGATTGAAATTTTCCCTTCTTATATATCGTTGCTTTGCTAGATATGATTAACATTGGGGGGATGAATATCCATCTGATGCTCACCTAGATTCTTTTGATTATTGTAATAAGTGGTATAATATAGATGTTATTAACAAGCTTAATACAACCTTTAACGTTCGTCCTCCCCTTAGGATAGTTCCCGCGGAAGGTGGTGACCGCACATGCCACTGTAAGCCTGATACCTTATTTGTTTACGCAGACGCCCTTTTCGTGGGGCTTAGGTTTCCTTTCCATGAGTTTATTCCTAGATTATTAGCGGATTTTCAAATTAATCTTTGCCAACTTCCCCCCAATGCCTGGAGGAACATTCTTTGTATCATGGTTTTATGCTTTAGGAGTGGTTTCCCACTTTCAGTAGCTGTGTTTAGGAAAAAAATTCAGTGTTATAATAGTGCCCAAACCTCCTGCGGTTGGGTTTATATTAGGCAAAGGCCCAAGTGTAAGCAAATTTTCAACAGTGCTTTAATCCCTGATAATAACCAACACTGGAGAAATAGTTTTGTCGGGCTCAAATGGGAGAATGGTGACTGGGGCACACTTTTTAGATCCTCCTTTGGGAAGGTCAGTGATGGCAGCTCCAAACCATCCATCTATCTCCCGAAGAAACTATCATATATAATGAGCTTGTAAAGGGTAATGGCCAGACTCCCGGTTGGACTTTGTTAAAGGAATTTTCTTTGATCCAAGTTGGGCTTTGCTCAGTCTCTGTGTTGGGTACTTCTTTTCTTCCCTTCCCATGTTTTTTTTCTTTTTCATGCATTATTGACACCAATTATCTTTTTCCATTGTTTTTCTTTTCCGTGGCTCAGGAGATTAATAACTAGAACTTGCTTGTAATCGAGGAAATGGCAAGGATGAAAAAGGCAAGCTTGGCAGGGCTCGACCATCGGGGAAAGGCAATATAGCCTAGCTTCTTGAAGAAGCATAAAGAGGTTGTTGTGGAGGCATCTTCGACTGGGGCTGGAGCGACAGCCATTCCTCCTCCCTACCTCCACACACTCATTCTAGCCTCTTTAGGGATTTCGTCGAGGGGACACCGTGGTTGGGTCCATAAAACATGTTTGGGACTGGTCCTATCACTCCGTCACCCCGAAGGATTTCACTGACATAGTGGCTGGCCAGGATTTGGAATGAGTGAAGCTCATGGGGGCTCGGTATTTGGCCTCGGTAAGCATTTTCTCATTTTAACTTCTTTTAATCTTATGGTCATATTATTTCCTTGCCTTGTATCCTTTAATTCTCCTTTTATTTCAGTCTAATGCTTATTTTCAAGTGGTTGTTAGATAAGCTAAATCATGGAAGAATGCTTCAGATAATGCGGATAACGCCCTCAGAAGGCAACATATGAAGTATGTCGCACTAGAGAAGAGGATGAAGCGCAAAGAGGAAAAATTAGTGGAGGCTAACGCCGAGCTGGTTACTATAAGGGCCGAGAAGGATAGGATTATAGACTCCTATCTTGACACGGAGGAGTTTGCTCAGTCTATAAAGGATAGAGACAACACAGTATTTTCTGGGTTCTTCAGGACTGGATGGGATACAACCCTTGGGACTGTGAACGAGGCTTGTCCCAACATTAAACTGGCGTACTATGTGTGTCCTGATGATGAGGCTTTACTGCAGAGGTTACGTACCTGCATAGTTGTCTCGGATGACGTCCCTCAGGCCCAACTTTTTCCTCCTCCAAAGTCGTATTCCCGACCTACAGAGGATAATGTCGGTTCTTCTTCTGACGAGACTTCCATTACGGAGACCTCTAATGAGAGCGATGGGGATGATGATATGGAAGCCGATGATACTTCCGCTTCTTAGAGTTTATATTGGCCCTGCGTGGCTTTATTATTTATGCTTATTTTCATGTAGGGATTTTACCCTTATGACTTATGCATCTTCATCGTCTTCGTATTTATTACTTAGTTTCTCAACTTAAATACTTTTGAAGATTGTATTTTTATGTATGTTGATTAGTAACCTGAACCTCACAGTTCTAAGAGATATGCATAGAATCAAACAAATGGATATGATAGACTTGCAAATGCTATAACTTGGTCTCTAAAATGATTTTAACTCAAGAATCATAACTTGGTCTTTCTTTTAAAAACTTACACACATAAGATGGGTTCGACCTTGGTAGTCACAAATTACAATGCTAATCTAAAACATAAATTCCTAAGCGAGCAAAGCTTCAAGGTGCTTTTAAACCTCGTGGTTACTTCCCTTCCCTATTATCTATATATAATAAATTTTCAGGTTTTGAGCATGCCATATCCTTGGTATCTCTTCATCATCCATAGTTTCCAACTTGTAAGATCCTCTAACTTGAACCTTTTTAACCTTGTACGACCCTTCCCAATTCGGGACGAGTTCCTTTCTGCCCTACTCCAGAAGCTTCCACCTTCCTTAAGACCAAGTCTCCTTACTTGAAGAATCTCTCTTTCACCCTCAGGTTGTAGTAAAAAAAACTTTCTTTTGATATTCCACAATCTTTGCATGTGCTTCATCTCGCACTTCATCTATCAAGTCCAGGGCCAACCTTTGGACTTCCTCAATTTCTTCAGCATTGTATGCCTGGACCCTTGGAGATGAGTGAGATATTTCTACTGGAACGACTACTTCTGCTATGTATGCTAACATGAAGGATGTTGCTCCTGTCGTGACTCTATATATGGTTTTATAAGCCTAAAGTATGGGAAGTATTTCATCCACCCAATTATTTCTGGACTTTTCAATCCTCTTCTTTAATCCATCTAGAATAATCCGATTTACAACCTCTGCTTGCCCATTGGCTTGTGGGGGAGCGACATAAGTGAATCTCAAGTCAATTTTGTTTACTTCACAATACTTTTTGAATTCCTCATTGTTAAATTGTGTTCCATTATCAGTCCATAAGATTTGGGGAATCTCATACCTGCACATAATATTTTCCCATAGGAATTGAGCGATTTATTTGGTTGTATCTTTGCCAAAGGCTTAGCTTCGATCCACTTAGTAAAGTAATCAATTGCCACAATAAAGAACTTTCTTTGAGCAATAGCCATCGGGAAAGGCCCGGGAATATCCATTCCCCACATAGCGAAGGGGATGGGAGAGTTGATGGAAGTTAGCATCTCTAGGGGTTGTCGGACAACTGGTGCGTGCTTTTGGCAATGATCACACTTCTTCACATAGTCTTTGGCATCAGCCATCATTTCCGGCCAATAAAAGCCTAACCTGGTTATCTTATGCGCGAGAGTTCTGCCCCCAAGTGTTGTCCAAAAATTCCTTCATGTACTTCTTCGAAAGCCAAACGCTCCTCCCCGGGCCTAAGGCATCTCAGGCGGGGAACCACAAAAAACCTCTTGTATATAATTTCGTCAATCAAAGAGTACCTCAGTGCCTGTACAACCAATCTCCGTGCTTCCGTCACGTCAATCGGGAGCCAACCAGTTTGAATATGGGCCTTAATGGGATCTATCAATGATTTTCCAAGCCCTATAGGGGCAACGAGCTTAACATCTATGCTGCGTGTTTTCAAAACACGAAAATACACGCTCCTAGAACTTTCTTATACCTCTAACGAAGCAAACTTGGATAATTCATCAGCCTTGGCATTTTCTTCTCTTGGGATGTGCTCAACATGGCACTCATCGAATTGGGTCATCACAGCTCTCACCAAGCATCATACCTCGCCATGGCTTCATCCCTTTCCTCAAACTCCCTTTCGAGTCCCCACAAACTTTCAAGTTTTTGACTCTCAACGTCCATGCTAGGCCTAGGCCAGCTATCAGAGCCTCATACTCGGATTCATTATTTATGGTTGGAAAATTTAACTTCATAGCATATTCAATCAAGAATTCATCGGGGCTTTGCAAAACTAATCCTGCTCCACTCGAATTTTTTTTTGATGTTCCATCAAAATAGCGAACCCGGAATTTCTTGTCCTTGTCCTTGTTCTTCTATCCTTTTCCCTCCATGCCATGAGGTTCGGTATCTTCCTGCCCCTAGACTTCTTGGTTGGGGATTTTACATTCAACCACGAAGTTAGCCAAGGCGTGGGCTTTTATTGTCGTTCGTGGCTTATACTTTATGTCGAATTCTCCAAGCTCAATGGCCCATTTAATCAACCTTCCACTGGCTTTAGGAGTGTGTACGATATTTCTCAAAGGCTGATTCGTTAGTACCTCAATCTTATGAGTTTGGAAGTAAGGATGTCACATGTGCCGGTATATGCATCAACTCAAGGCAAAAATCTCCACCACTATGGCCTTGGTTGGGAGCACTTTCACCATACCAGCATCACCAATATTCAATACTTGGGCTCCTCCTTATGCAAAAACTTACTGTCTGCAGTTATCAGATTTGCTGCAACAGAAATTTAGCAATTTAGAATGTGAAGATAAAAATTTCACACATCAAGGAACAAAGATGTAACCACGGTTGGGACATGGGAGCTTAGTTTATTTTGAATCGATGCTCGTGTAAGGCCAGAACATGGTGTTCAGTTTATTCTCAGAAGAGACATCCAACTTATAAAATGAACTAATTTTATAAAGATGCAGGAAAATCAATATATTGAAATCCAAAACTAAAAAACATAATTTCAAGTTTTATATCAAACTGTGAAAGGAATGGTCCCAGTGTTGCAGACTAATTAATGCTGCTAAGAATTGTCTGACTTACGATAGAACGTAATGGGTCATCGACTCGACTTATAATACACCTAAACGTATGATGGATTCATATGTAAGTAAAAGTTCATACTTTGTAGGAAGCAAAGAAAAGCAATAGTGATGAATATTATGGACAGCCTATATAAGACATCTTTTTGAAATACATCCGGTAAAGAAATTTCACTCCACGCGATGATAAACATAGACTGCAGTTAGAAATCGTTCTCAACTAGTTGTTTAAAATATACGGGAGGCCTATCCGTTTAGGGGAAAAGACAATATTAGGTTGACTGTTATTAATACATATTTGTAGTACCAATATAACAGAAAAGTCCACAACCGATCAAAACTTCAAAAAATATGCCATGATGAACGGGTTTCAGTAAAGTACAGTTTTCCAGTGTTTCTTGGAGCTGTACATAATCCTTGTTTTCCCTGGCATAGAAATTTATGAAAGAAATAATTGAAGCTCATATGAAAACTATTTTTTTAATTGAATGAAAAGTACCTGTGTCATTGCACTTGTTGACTTGAAAAAATCACAATCATCATGCATAGGCCAACCTATTGAGAAACAAGCAGAAGACCTAACAACAATTCAAATATCAAACCAAAGATTATATTAGATAGTAAGGCTAGAAACATTATATTAAACACCATTATATCTTCAATTGATATTGTTGTCGTCATCTGTAAAACCAGAGATTGTTAAGGTAGGGGCACAGCCGAAAATCAATTATTACAAATTTAGCTCTATTAAAAAGTGAGAAAAATGGATTGCACAATGAACATGAGTTTGTATCATGTTGTTTTGGCTGTGAAATATAGCAATATAAGCTCAACCTTACTAAATTTCTATGTTTAAATATATTTGAAATTGTACCTAGTTTGGACTTTGTACTGTGGAATGACTTGATTCAACCTTACTAAATTTCTCATTTCATTACCGAAAGTTGTTATTTTTTTCTCTTGTGCTTAATTATGATCAACTGACTATGTATATAATTAACTACTAGAATGATTATCATGTGACAACCTTTAACTTGATATATGGTATTAATCAGTGACAGGCACAAAAAGATTTGGACCCCCTTTACACTATTAATTCATGATCCGAAATGATAGGCATGCTTAAGTGGCTAAACAGCATATTGAACAGGCCTGCGATGTGAAGGTACTAAATAAGCTTCTGGGAATCTATACGAATGTATTAAATTTAAGTAAAGGGTAACTGGCTACAGATCTTATATCATTCATTATAGAAGGTTTTATTTTTTCGTCAATATTCTTTAAATGAACTCATTAGCAACAGTTATACAATCCCAAGAAGAAGTCTTTTTAAATACTTACCACTCATTGTATAAATGCACAACCCGCTCTTCTCCACTTTGTTCATTTAATAACCGGAGTACCTGACAGAAAATCTAATCACTGTAGTACTATACTATAATTAAATAAGTGTAATTTAAAATGGCAGTACAATACATACCTTAATAGGATAATGAGTACCTATCAAACTAAGAGGCCTTTTTTATGACACCCGTTCAAAGACTTAATGAAAAATTTGGCTTAAAAGAGATACATCTCTTTTTAGAAAAGAAAAGGGTACATCATAGATAAAATGCATCAAACCTCTAACACAAGAAAACATAGAGTTGAAGGTTTTCTTCTGGCCTCAGTTGGTTCCGCTGCAGTACCGGATCTTGTGCATATCTCATCATCAAAACCACCGGAGGTAAATTTTTTTGCACCATCAGATGTTGGATCATCAACAAAAAGAACATCTCCTACTTGATCCAAAAGATCAAGCAATGCCCGGAAATATAAACAAATTGATGAACTCAATGCTCTGTGAAGCCATTTACATACTCTGGTTTCGTGATATTGTTTCTACTACATGAACCTCAAGGATATATTTTAACTACACAAAGACTAATATCTACGTTAACAGATTTTCCTAGAGTCTAAAATCGTGAGTTTCTCAATATACGATTCCCCTACCATATTGTCACAAAGTACTCCGTTCGTGTCAACTGTCCATACTAATTAGTGAGCACTATGTCAAAGGTATTAACTCCATTCTGTAACTTCTCTAAACACCTTAATCCCAAACCTCCAGACCTTGGTCATCTAACATGACCTTAAATTTAGTACCAGGCTCGTATTCATTAATACCGTACCTTCCTTTTTAACAAACATAAAACTCATGACACTCTTCAGTCCTAAAAATGAGTTGTCAAGTAATTGCTCCAAAATTAAAATAAGCCCTCTTAATGTAACACGTAAATGCTCGATATAGTTCTTTGAGGACTTTCATCAAACACTTAACACATTAATCAATGACTTCATAAAAACTAATAAAAATGAAATTTGGGCATCGTCAATTTCAATACCCTTTATCATCAATTAAACAAAAATTAAAGAAGTAGTACATTACCTGAATACTCAGAACTAAGATGAGGCAAGGGCACCAAATCGCGAAAGTGGAGCAAGACCAAACGTCACGAAAGTGTCAGTAGCCTCTCTTAGTGTCTATGAATATTAAAATCTGAATAATTCATCTATTTGGGTTAAACATAAAGACGGACATAAATTAGATAAGATAAATATGAATTGAACACATATAAATATATAAGCACAAATAAGAGACCAAATAAGAGCACAAAAAATTAATATACACACACATGAGAGAACAAGAAGACATACACACAAATCAGAGAATAAAACAAACAAGAAGAAAGCCCCAAATTTGAGAAGAAAGCTATTGCTAGAACCGAACATATCAAGACCAAGAGTATTAGGTTTGAGATTGTCTTTTGACGGGGTTCTTTGGATAAGTGAGAGAGTATTTTATATTTAGGCAGGTCAAAGTTTTATAATTGAGCCGCTTAAAATTTGACCAAAATTTGTCCAAATTTTGTCCCGCCATCACAATACAGCCTAAATAATTGGTTGTATGGTAACACTAATTGTAGTGTCAATACTAACACTATATTTTATGTTACAATAGCAATTTTATCATGTGTATGGTAACATTTAGTATCCTCTACTGTAACACAAAGAAACTGTAACCCTAGATCAAATTTTAGCGATCTAAGGTAACATTTCTGCTTGTAACACCAAAAAAAGTGTTGCTACAGGCCAAATATGGTGTAGTGTGGGTTTCAAGCACATAAACGCAACGAAAACAGTAATTAAAAATGTAAAAAATCAGAATTTTCGAAACCCACCACAGGATCCATTCAAAAAACATATATTAAATTCGTAGATCAGATTGTTTACTTTAAGAAGCTTTACCAATTGGTTGACTAATGGAGATCCAAAGCTTGTTCAATCACCACGCATCCCGCCCTCGCGATCAACGCTCTATCGGTATCCACATGAATGTTTGAACTCAAGGATTGAATGTGTACTAGCACAAACTCGTTTCTTCTTGCTCTCTCCATCTTCTCCCTTGGTGACTAGGGTTTTAGTAAAAGTCTTGCTTGCAAAATCAGCCACACAAGAGATATTATATAGAGAGTATAATAAGAATTATAACTCTTAACTAATTAGGAGTTATTATTAATTCAAAATTCCTATTTGTATAATAATTAAGTCACACTTAATTATTTAACAACTGAATTTCATAATTAATATTAGTAAATTCGAATATCAATATTTATATAATTAATTAAGTCATACTTAATTAATATTATAAATAATTCGAATTACTTTAATATAATTTAAATCCAATTTAAATTAAATAATCCTTCAAGCATTCTTAGTGTGTGACCCTATAGGTCATTATTACGTTGGCAACGAATTTTAAATCTAATTTAAAATCATAAAAAATGAGTGGCATCTAGTAAAATATCATTGCTAACCAAGTAATAATAATTGAATCGGTGATTGATTAAACCTTTTGTGAATAATGTGCAATGTAATATAATCACTTTAACCAAATATTATAGATTAAACTAGAGGCATGTAACGTGTCATCCTCATCATAGTTTAATCCAAGTTTCCTTGATCAATAAGTAGACTATCATATCAAATCAACATTTGAGCGTGGCCACGCATTTCGTATTCTAGCTCGCACAAGAGGCCAATAATATCACTCCTATAATAAGAGGGTTAAATCCCATCTAGATCATTCATATTTCTCATACAATTCATAATATACCCAATGTCCACTTTTATCATTACCCGGTCAAGGATAACTTTTAATGGAGTCAATGTATATTAATTCTCGTACAGGAATATAATGACTTCAGATCTAAGGACCATTACATCATTATCACTGTGAGAATTACTTATGACACAACATACATGTAGAATCTCACATCGGGTCTGTCCAGCACCATGTACATATACATCTGCCTGTGTCTTTGACTTTAGTATCACTATACCTATGATCAATGAGATGTGATCATCAGTCAACAAACACACTAGTCTTAATGCATTATTATTGTCCCTTAATAATAATACTCGACTAGGGACCTTTAGGAATATTGATACTATTCTCATAATCTCATTTCTAAGTCACGTACTTAGAGATATAGTATTGCATATCATATTCCAAGGACATTTATTAATCTAACATTTATATCGCAGTAAATTAAGAATTAATAAATTATAAAGAGAATAATCGATAGGACATAAACATTAATAATCCTAATGTCTTAAACTAAAACATCATAGTGTTGTCTCTAGGGCACAAACACTAACAATCTCCCACTTGCACTAGATCCAATCACCCATGTATCTAATACTCATGGAACTAGTATGACCATCGTACTTCTGTTGCGACAAAGCCTTAGTCAGTGGGTCTGCAACACTATCATTACTATGCACTTTACATTTATATCTTCTTAATCATTAATCTCATTAATAAGGTGATATTGCCTAAGGACATGTTTAAACAGTCTCCATGGCTATTTCAAAAAAATATCAATATATTCGGCTTCCATAGAATCATCAATGTTCTTGCTGTGAACTATTCAAGCTAACATCAATTATATTTAGACAAAATACAAAACATACATAAACTCGTAATCATCCTTGTCTGTCCAAAAATTAGGTTTAGAAACTAGTATCAGTGTAACCCTTTACAACCAGTTCCCTATCTTCTCCGTACACCAAAAATAAATCTTTAGTCCTCTTTAAGTACATAAGAATATTCTTGAAAACTATCAAGTGACCCTCACTTGGATTAGACTGGTATCTGATCGTCATGCTCAAAGCATACGAAACATCAGGATAAATACATATCATTGTATACATTATAGATCCAGTTGCTGACACATCTGGAACTTTCTCAAACGACCCTTATCATCTAATGATTTAAGGGGCAATTATCTTTTGAGATCACTATCCCATGAGACATCAAAACATATCATTTCCTTGTCTCTTGCATCATAAAATGATGTAATACTTTATCAATGTATGTACTCCGTCTAGGTCGATTAATCTTTTCAATCTATCTTTATAGATCTTGATCCCTAATATATAGGTAGCATCGCCTAAGTCTTTCACCGAGAAACTATTTCTCAATCAAGTCTTAACAGCCTGTAGAGAAGGTATGACATTCCTTATTTATTATATGTCTTATACATATAATACTAGGAATATCACATGGCTCCCACTAATCTTCTTGCAAACACATGGTTTATCTTCATTTTGAATAAAGCCAAACTCTTTGACCGTTTCATCAAAATAAATATTCATTCTCCTTGAGGCTTGCTTCAATCTATAAATAGATAGAAGCAACTTACAAACTATCTTAGCAAACTTTGGATCGACAAAATCCTCATGTTGTATCATATATACATCATCTTCAAGGCTCCCATATAAGAAAGTAGTTTTGACATCCATTTGCCAAATCTCATAGTCAAAGTAAGCAACTATTGCTAACAAAATCCTGATGGACTTGACCATAGTAACCGATGAAAAAGTCTCATCATAGTCTATACCATGAATTTGTTTGAAACTTTTTTGCCACTATTCGCGTCTTATAAGTCTGTACTTTACCATCCATGTCAGTTTTCTTCTTGAAAATCCCCTTGTACCCTATAGGTTTTACCCCTTCGAGTGGATCAACTAAAGTCAATACTTTATTTTGATACATGGATTCCATCTCGGATTTCATGGCCTCTAGCCATCTCTTGGAGTCTGAACTGTTCATAGCATCTTGGTAGGTGAGAGGCTTATCATTATCCATAAGCATCACATCACCATCTTGAGTCAAAAGAATTTCATAATTTCTCCCGGGCTCATGGTGAATCCTACTAGATCTACGAATAACCTATGTTTCTTGGACAGGATTACTTTCAACATTTTGATGTACATCATGATCTTATTCCAACTCTGGTTTAATGTTATCATGTGGTTCTCGATCTTCATCGAGATGTATTATCCTCCCACTGATTTTCTTAGAAAGTAGTTCTCCCTCAAGAAATACAACGGCCCGAGCAACAAACACTTTGTTCCTGGAAGGATTATAAAAACTATACCCTATTCTCATTTGGGTATCCCATAAAATAGCATCTATCTAATTTTGGTCCAAACTTGTCAGAGGCTAAACTTTTTACAAACGCTTCACATCCCCAAATTTTCATAAATGACATGCTTTGACATTTATCACTCTATATCTCATACAGAGTATTTTGAACCGCTTTAGTCGGAACTTGGTTAAGTGTATATGCAGCCGTTTCTAGAGCATAATCCTAGAAACTGAATGGAAGATCCGCTTGACTCATCATCGATCGCATTATGTCCAACATGGTACGATTTCTCCTCTCAGAATCTCTATTCCATTGAGGTGTTCCAGAAGGAGTAAGTTATGATACACTATCACACTCCTTCAAGAAACTCTTGAAATTGAGGTTTAAGTATTCTCCTTGACGATCTGATCGTAAAACTTTTATACTTTTCCCTTGTTTGCTTTTCTACTTCGGCCTTATATTCTTTAAATATTTCAAAAGAATCGGATTTGTTCTTTATATGAACCACATATCCATATCTACTAAAATTATCAGTAAATGTTATGAAGTAATATAAGCCACCCCTTGCCATCATACGTATTCGACCACATACATCATTATGTATAGGTCATAATCGTTCGATGGCCCTTTCACCTGATCAGGTAAAAGAAGCTTTAGTCATTTTGCCAAAGAGACAAAGTTCGCATCTTCCGTATGATTCAAAATCAAACTTATCCAAGTACTCATCTATATGTAACTCAGAAATGCGTTTCTCATTAATATGGCTTAACGACAATGCTAGAGGTAATGTTTGATTTGAGTCAACTTAGAACATATAAATTGTTAACTAATTGTGCAACATTATAAGTATTATCATTGAAATAGAATAAACAACTATTGTTTATTTAATTAAAATGAAAACCTTTCTTGTCCTGACAAGAAATTAACTTAATGTATCTGATAAAGGCAGACACATAATAACAATTTATCAAGTTCTCAATCTCGCCTTTTGGGCAAAATTAGGTATCGAGTTCCTTCAACTAGAGCAACAACTTTTGCTCCAATTCTAACCCTATACCTGAAGCTTGACCATTGCTAGTCTTCTTTTTTAGATCTTCCAAATAAGCTAGACAATTTAACTTCCATTCATCCTGTTATTTCCATAGAAATGACAATCATCTCCTTTAGCAACACCACTATTAGGATTTAAAAGCCCTTTGGGATTGGACTTTGGTTTGGCACCGAATAAGATCAAATCTTCACCTTGCCTGTCCACTTTCCTTTCCCATTTGTATTTCATGTGTACATCATCAATATGGACGTAATTCATGCCTTTATCGTGTTATTTTCAGCAGTTCTAAACATGCTTAACAACTCAGTGAGTGTTCTGTCTATCTCATTCCTTTTGTTCTTAACAAACTAAGAATAGAAGTTGTTCAAAAATTGTTTGATCAAATCAAGCCAAGTCTTTAGACTATTCTTGAAACCTAAAATATCAAGGTACATATACCTATCATCTTTAGAACATGTGGTCCAATCCGGATATCATTCTCCCATTAATGCAAAGTATGGTGCCTTATTATTGTCAAATCTTTCTGACGAGCCTATCCTTCAAACATCCTTTAAATGTGCTCAATCATATCATAAGCATAATTATGCTCTTGTTGCTTCTAAAGCTCAGCAATCATAATTACAAGCATGAGACATGAAATATCAGTTACATAATCAATTTGCTTTTGGTAAGCATTTTGTTCAGCACATGTTTCATTCTCAGCTAGAAGAAATAAGGGAGGGGATTGAGTGACATATTTGAACCTGAGGACAATCCTCAAGTTCCCGTGTCAATTGAGGAAATTATTTCATGTCAGTTTGTCCTTCTCAGGGACTATTACATAGAGAAGTTATTTGTGTAATTTGTTATTTGATATCTACAATATTAAAGTGCATAAAATGACTTAGTCTACAGATGATCATTAAATTATGTTCAAGTGATTATTCATATATATATACACAATATATATCTCCCACAATTTTTATCAAATCAATAGCCCTAACTATTAATTCGAAATGAATATCTTCTATATCCTTTCTAGTGAGCCAAGATCCATATTTTACCATGCGTTAGGTCAGCTTTGGCTTTTCTCCTAAAACATGATTATTTAGGTAGACAACATTTGTCAACTATATCAACTATATAACTCTTGGATAGCTTGGTGGAACAACAATTGTTCATATTTATCTAATAAATCTCGCCAAACTCTATGCCTCTAAGTTCACAATCCTATTGTGATAACATAGTTAAGTCAAACCCAATAGTCAAAAAGTATCAATATACTTCAACACATCTCCCATGATAGATATGAGTACTTCGCTTTGGCGAACCCACTCCTGGTCGATCTAGGGGTTAACGCATTGGACTTATTGGAAGGCATCCGATCAACTTAATATTAACTTTAGGGTTTTGTTAATTTTAAAACGATCATGTTCCCATCATAAAGAGATTCCCAATTTTTCCTTGAATAAAATATTTCAAATCAATATTCGTCAATGGTTTGATTTCCAGGTAGTGAGTGAGTCACAACGGTCTCGCTTAAAACCACAACCTTACAAGTTCAATGAACTTGCTTTTGACAAAATCGCCCCATGTCAGAAATAAAGAAAATTGTATTTTATTCCGTGTTTCATAAACACAAGAATCTCATTATCATTTATGTATTTTAAAATCTTGAATCGTTACAGATTTTATCTTGTTTAGCAAGCATGGCATGGGTGTCATATCTAATACATACATCATTAATCTAATTAAGCATGCATCTTTATAAACTACTCTACACATACATTCATTATAATGCGCATACATATGTAAAGTGCAATAAATAAACGTGGTTGGTTATGACTTCATCCTATATGATCTTTATCGAGCTAATGACAAAGATCTAGGTCAATCTAAGGTAGAAAATAAATACAGGCTAACTATTACATGTCTTCTTTCTTGTATTGCTTCCTTGGATGGCCTCCGTGTGGAATTACCCTTGATCTTAAAATCTTCATGTCTTCATGTACATTACAAGAATGAAATATGAAAACTAATCTAATGAACTTACAAGAAGAACACGGGTTACATTCGAGATTTAATAATTACAAGATTAAAAGACATGCAAGACGTATTTAATAAACCAAAATCATTAACCTAAGGTCATAAGCCATAACCATCCACCATGATCAATTAACACAAAATAACAAGTTAAAACACATAATCTGATCTTAAGATATCATACACATCATGATCTAATCATAAAAACCAAATATTGAAAAAATCAGAAAATTCGAAATTAAATCTGATAACATTAAATCACAGATTACAGGCCTAAACGACGTCAAACACCTTACAGATCGGTCGGTGATAGCTTTAGCTATCAGTTATGTTCAGACACTCGATTCCATATGAAGCGTATTCATTTGCCAAAATAGGACATCAGACACAGATTTCAGCAAATCCGCTACATCCGATTCAGAATCGTATCAAATATGATTTTTATAATAAGAACAAACATAAAACATGTATATATCAGTGTATATACAGATTATATAATCATCATATGATTATACAACTCTCATTAATATCATATATTCAAAACATATATATACATACGCATATATAAATATAACAACATATAAAACATACAAAATCGCATACAAAACAGTCATGGAATATTTTATACATGTTATCATCAAAAAACCAGTAAACACAAAAATGAATTAAACACTTTTCGCAAGTAGCTCTGATGCCATTGTTGGGTTTCGAGCGCATAAACACAACAGAAACAATAATTAAAAACGTAAAAAATCAGAGTTTTCGAAACCCACCGCAGGATCCATGCAAAAAACATATATATAATTCATAGATCAGATTGTTTACCTTAAGAAGCTTTACCAATTGGTTAACTAACGGAGATCCAAAACTTGTTCAATCACCACGCATCCCGCTCTCGCGATCTACGCTCTATCGGTATCCACACGAATGTTTGAACTCAAGGATTGAATGTGTACTAGCACAAACTCATTTCTTCTTGCTCTCTCCATCTTCTCCCTTGGTGGCTAGGGTTTTAGTAAAAGTCTTGCTTGCAAAATCAGCCACACAAGAGATATTATATAGAGAGTATTATAAGAATTATAACTCTTAACCAATTAGGAGTTATTATTAATTCGAAATTTCTATTTGTATAATAATTAAGTCACACTTAATTATTTAACAACTGAATTTCATAATTAATATTAGTAAATTCGAATATCAATATTTATATAATTAATTAAGTCATACTTAATTAATATTATAAATAATTCAAATTACTTTAATATAATTTAAATCCAATTTAAATTAAATAATCCTTCAAGCATTCTTAGTGTGTGACCCTATAGGTTATTATTACGTTGACAACGAATTTTAAATCTAATTTAAAATCGTAAAAAATGAGCGGCATATGTAATACATCATTGCTACCCAAGTAATAATAATTGAATCTGTGATCGATTAAACCTTTTGTGAATAATGTGCAATGTAATATAATCCCTTTGACCAAATATTATAGATTAAACTAGAGGCATGTGATGTGTCATCCTCATCATAGTTTAATCCAAATTTCCTTGATCAATGAGTAGACTATCATATCAAATCAACATTTGAGCGCGACCACGCATTTCATAATCTAGCTCACACAAGAGGCCAATAATATCACTTCTATAATAGGAGGGTTAAATCCCATCTACATCATTCATATTTCTCATACGATTCATAATATACCCAATGTCCACTTTTATCACTACCCGGTCAAGGATAACTTTTAATGGAATCAATGTATATTAATTCTCGTATAGAAATATTATGACTTCAGGTCTAAGGACCATTACATCATTATCACTGTGAGAATTACTTATGACACAACAGATATGTAGAATCTCACATCGGGTCTATCCAGCACCATCTACATATACATCTGCCTGTGTCTTTGACTTTAGTATCACTATACCTATGATCAGTGAGATGTGATCATCAGTCAACAAACACACTAGTCTTAATGCATTATTATTGTCCCTTAATAATAATACTCGATTAGGGACCTTTAGGAATATTGATACTATTCTCATAATCTCATTTCTAAGTCACGTACTTAGAGATATAGAATTGCATATAATATTCCAAGGACATTTATTAATCTAATATTTATATCGCAGTAAATTAAGAATTAATAAATTATAAAGAGAATAATCGATAGGACATAAACATTAATAATCCTAATGTCTTAAACTAAAACATCATAGTGTCGTCTCTAGGGCACAAACACTAACAACAACTTCCTTGAGGCCATCACCAGGGCTAAAACAAACTTTTCAATAGTTGAATAATTCAACTCAGCTTCGTGCAAAATCTTACTGACATAATATATGGATTTATGGACTCTAAGTTCCTCCTTAACCAATATAGCGCTCAAGGCATTTTCTGAAATGGCCAAATATAAGTACAAAGTTTCATTCAGGTCTGGTTTGGCCAATAACAGGGCTTGAACCATGTATTTCTTCAACCCTTCAAACGCTTCTTGACTTTCCTCGGTCCATATAAAATCTTTTACTTTCTTCAAGGATTTGAAGAATAGCAAGCACTTGTCTCCAGATTTGGAGATAAATCGTCCAAAGGCAGCAAGCCTTCCGGCGAGTTTTTGAACATCTTTGATAGTTCATGGAGGCTCCATGTCCGAAATGGCCTTTATCTTATCAGGATTTGTCTTAATTCCCCTCTTGGAGATCATCAATCCCAAAAAGTTCACTCCGAAAGTACACTTTGCAGGATTTAACATCATTTTGTGGTATCTCAGGACCTCAACGGCTTCCCTCAAATGGTTTATATGGTCAGTCTTCACAAGACTCTTGACTAACATGTCATCTAAATATACTTCCATCGTTTTGCCAATAAGATCTTTACAAATCTTATTTACCAACCTTTGATAGGTAGCTCCTGCATTCTTGAGACCAAAAGCCATAACAAGATAACAAGAAACACCAAGTCAGTGATGAATGATACCTTTGGGATGTCATCCTTATGTATCTTGATCTGATTGTATCCACGGAATCTATCCATAAAGCTCAACATCTTGTGACCAATGGTCGTATCTATCAGCATATCTATCATTGGCAACGGGAAACAATCCTTGGGGCATGCATCATCAAGATTAGTGAAATCCACACACATTCTCCATTTTTCATTAGCCTTCTTTACCATTATAGGATTTGCTAACCATTCCGGAAATTATATATCTTCAATGAAACCAACCTCTAAGAGCTTCTCTACTTCTTTCTTGATTGCTTCCTACCTCTCAGGGGAAAAACTCCTTTTCTTTTGCTTCATGGTCTTTCAATTTGGATCCATGTTCAGTTTGTGAGTGATCAGTTCCGAGTCTATGCCAGACATATCAACTGCCGACCATGCATACACATCACTATTCTCTTGTAAAAACCTCACTAACTTTCCTCTAAGGGGCTCCTCCAGTGATGCTCCGATGAAAGTCACTTTCTCAGGATCCTCGGGAGTCAAAGGGATCGGAATCAAGTCTTCTGCTGGCTTTCCTCTTTTCTCATCATTCTCGCGAAATCCAGGTCTTCAATAGGCAAAACCTGCCCCCAACTCCATTTACCCTAAGGGAGGCCACATAACAACTCTTTGTCATCTTTTGATCTCCTCTCTCTTCTCCAATCCCATTCCTGGTGGGAAACTTCATTACTAAATGGTAAGAAGAGGGGACTGCCATAAAGCATGTATTCCTGTTCTTCCCATGATTGCATTGTAGGTTGATCCGGCCTTTACCACTATAAAGTTCAACATCTGTGTTGTTTGTCTTGGTTCCTGACCCATAGTCAAAGGCAACTTAATTATCCCTTCCACGGGGCACTCGACTTCAGCGAAACCATATATCGGCATATCAGTTGGGGTTAATTGAGAATCATTGTAACCCATCCTTATGAAGGTATCATAGAGTAAGATGTCCACCGATGCTCCATTGTCTACAAGGACTCTTTTTTTACCGGACTGTTCCCTATTATGGGTGTTATTACTAGGGGATCATCATGGGGAAACTTGACCCCTTTCAAGTCAAAATCATCAAACACCATTGCTACTCCTGTCCTGGCCATTTTCAGAGCTTCCCCTACTATGTGCATGACTTCTCTAGTACAAGCTTTCTTTGAGCTCTTAGACAATCCGATAGCAGTTGATCCTCTAAAGATTGTGTTTATTACTGGTCCTCGGGGTTGAGGGTTTCTCCCCTGATCATCCTGATCTCTCCTATAATCATCAAAATTCCTTCTTCTATTATTATTTCTTTCTCCTTTCTCCCCATCTCCAGTGTACTTGATCAATCTCCCTTTTTGGATTAGGAATTCTATTTCATCCTTCAGTTGCCGACATTCATCGGTATCATGACCAGCATCCTTATGGAATCTACAATATTTGCTTTTATCTAGCTTTGCGGAATCAAACTTCAAGGGTTTAGGCCAACAAACATCCCTATATTTCTCTATTTCCATCAAAATCTGGCTCCTATGAGCATTCAATCTAGCATATCCAGTAAACTTTTGTCCATGTCCTCCCTTCTTCGGGGTTGAGTCAACGTCTTTCTCGACTCTAGGATGTTTGTCCTTGGCATTATATTCCAGATTAGTATTTCACTTCTTGCCACCAGCGGGCTCGTTGTTCGCCACCGCCTTTTACATACTTTCCTCTACCTTGATATACTTCCCGACCCTATCTTGGAGCTGTAACATGATTTCAGGGGGGCGCTTGGCTAAGGACATCTTGATGAATTCATCTATAGTTCCCTGCTGCAGTGCTATCATAGCTACCTTGTCATCGAGGTCTGGGACCTTCAAAGCTTCCTTTGTGAAACGGTTCAGATAGTCTCTCAAGGACTCCTTTGCTCCTTGCACAATTCTCATGAGTGATGCTGAACTTTTCTCATGTACTCTTCCACTAATGAATTGCTTGATAAAATCTTAGCTAAAATCCTTAAAAGATCCAATCGAGTTTGGAGGTAGACAGTTGTACCATCTTTGAGCCATAACCGACATAGTTTGAGGAAAAACCCGACACTTAAATAGCATCGTTCACGGGCTGTAGCAACAGTGTATTAGATAATGTCCTGACATGATTAACGGGATCTCTAGTATCATCATATGCTTTGATGGTGGGCATCTTAAACTTCTTTGAGATGTGGGTATTCATTATCTCTTCAGTGAATGGTGGAGTTGGATCATCAGGATCTCCTAGGGGCATAAGGCCACTTGGATAAGCCCTTGGGGCAATAACCCTTCTTGTTATTGGACCATCCAGGTCTATGATTGGAGTCCTATAATACAGGAAATTGATTCCTTGTTCTATGAGATTTCTTGGAGGTCAATCTCTAAGGAGTTATATCCCTATTTGGATTCCACTTATCAACTGATTTTACCCATATTAATTAATTATGAAATTAATTAATATTCAGGATTTTGGGCCCTAAAATAAGCTTTATTGTCAGCCAATCCGGGCATAATTTATACGACATTAATTACGCAATCAGGGTTTATTTTACTCCCTATGGGGTGTAAACTCTATAGCGTAATCCTAATTTAATCCAGGGTTTAAGGGCCAATTTTACAATAAATAATTTAAAAATTTAAGGGTGTAATATAATTTAACAATTTTGAACATTTTATAGTTCACCAATCCCTTCTGGGTTTTGAAGACTATTTAAAATAATTCTTTATTATTTAGTGTTTAACAAATTTTTATTTGATTTAAAAAAAAAAATTAATATGTGTAAGACGCTATATGAAGTATTACAAAACGCTACATGAAATTATGTTTTGGGACCAAAATACTACACGATTCAGCCTTTACAAAATAAGAAGAAAAAAAACAAAATGTGCCTTTGTTCAGCCTTTACACGTTTTGAAAATATAAAAAAGATGAGATAGTATAAAACGTGAGATGATCTAGCGTTTTATCAAAATATTATTTCGGTTCACATGATTACGTAACATTTTGGATTTTTACATAAGTAACATTTTGAACTATTTTTTTATCCCAAAAAAATATTTAGGGCCAACATCCTCGGAGGACGTAATGTGAGACACTATTTTACACGTGTACCTTAAATACTTGTAAAAAAAACTTTTCATACATTTATTAGTTGTTTAAAGTAAATTAATAGATTATAACTTCCAGACTGTTTATTTAAACTCTTAACTCAAAATATAAAGAATAACAATTAAATTTCAACTCCACCGGATTTTTAGTGGCTCCTCAAATCACTGAAAGACTCTTATTCTTCTTTAATTTTAAAAGTCACAAGACACTCTTAAATTATATTATGTAGTATATTAATCCCACCACTTTCTTTCTCTCTCTTATGACCTTGACATTTTTTTTTCAAATTTCTGTTATGCAAGACATGGTTGTACATAACAAGACTAAGTCACTTTGACAGCCCTAAGAATTAGTTGTATGATAATCTTATTGTATTTTGTATGTGTATTTCTTGAGTCTGTAAAAGGGTTAAAGAGATTAGACTTGAAGATTTTTCCATAAACAACCATCAAGCTAAAGAATAAACTCTGGAAGAAGATCAATCATGATCATGACTCAGATAAAAGTATAGAGGCTTGGAATTGAATAATGTTGTTTTTTGAAAAATGTTCAAAGTCATATATCGACAAGTCATATATCAAGATGTATAAAGATGTCTGTCGAGAAGTCAAAAATGACTTGTAGAATAGTCCAAAGAGATATCGACAAGTCAATTGGCCTGTATAGAAATGAAGATATCGACAAGTCAGAGAGTCCATGTAGAGAACTAGAGATATCGACAAGTCAAAATCTACTTGTAGAGAACTGGAGATATCGACAAGTCAATCTACTTGTAGAGAATTGAAGATCTCGACAAGTCATAATACTTATAGAGAAGTAGAGATATCGATAAGGTATTTCACTTATCGATATGTGACTTCTCTATACAGTAAAATAGATCTCGACAACAGCTTCAAAATTCAGAATACAGACAACTTGAAGATCCAAGATTATCAGTCAACAAACAATTTTATCATTAAATTAGAAAGTTTACAAATGCAGATTGAAGAATGCAAAATCAAGGCCCGAGATGAACTGGACAAAGAATGGTCACAAACTTGATAGATTGTATGAAGATTTGTTGCACTTAAAGTGGAAATAGACAAATAAAATTTAGAATTTGTGTGGCGCCCTCCAAACCCGGGTCAGAAGTTTGGGGTCCACAACACATACTCAATATATAAACCTGTATATAAATTATTATTTGCAATGACCCTACTTTACATAACCACGGATCGCAACAGGTTAAAGTATGAAAACAAGCCACAACCTTAACTTTTATTACATCGTACCAAATCCCAATAATTTAATTTACAACTGATATGAAATTATTCTTACAACCTTACTATCTCACTACTGCAATAAGCTCCTGCTAGCTCGATCAACCATAATCTGGAATCCTAGCTCGAACATTGAACTGTGAAACCTCGCTATCAACTGTATCCTTTGTAACTGTAGCATACATAAAAAGATTTGCAAGAGTGAGCTAACTAGCTCAGCAAGTCATATCATTATTCACTGAGGTTAAACAATAATAAACAAGATGATTCAAAGGAATCAAGTTTCTTGTTAAACAACCAATAGAATTGGATATTTATTTTAAGTTTTTAAAACCAAGGTTAGGCTGCTGATCAGTCACGCACTAACCCCTGAGCAAAGCACACAGCATTGCTCTAACTACTGGATCCAAGGCACACATTGGCCTAACTTGACCATTGATATGGTCTGACCACGAATCTGGTCTACACAAAGAAAACTATCCAATTCTAAAGCAGTTCAATATGATAAACTACAGAATTCAATAAAACCTGATCATAATCAATAACAATAAAACTTTTATATAAAAGCATGGTAAAAATTCATGGTTACTGAAAGGGTATGTCAAAGTACATGAAAGAAGTGGCCTCCAGCCTGCAGGACAATCGGGTATTAGATGAATAATGTTTTTACAGGGTTTTAATACTTTGATGTCACAAGGTATGGTTAAGTATAAAAGTTTCTGCATGTTTAAAACAATTTTGTTCCAGTGTTTGGTATGTGATGGTTATATATTTGTGGAGTAGTATCGTATATGTGTGGTTTAATATTTGGTAAATCAACCAGAAATGGTTCACAAAGAATAAGGCTTACAGCTCAAGATCAAATGATGTGGCTCAGGTTCAAGGCTGAAGGATTCAAAGTATTTCCAATATAAAACAGAGCTATTTTGAGTATTAACAATATGTCACAAGAGAATTTAGAAATATTTGCAATATATCTCGAGAAAGGTTTAGAAGTACTTGCCTTATCATAATCGATTTCAACTTCACTTGTACTTATCTACTGACTCCATTCAACAATCACTCGTCTGCTTTTCTTATGCCTCGCTTCTATTCTCTGATTACTTAGCTGTATTTTCTACATGACAATTCTATTTTCTGATCACCTGCTTCCTTTTCTTACGCCTTGCTTATTCTGCTAGGCATTATAAATATCTATCAATATTTAACTCATACGATTCTATTCGACATATACTTCTATCTACCCTTCATTTCACCCAAATCCGATTAACGGATTGAAAGTTATGCTATAAACAAGTAATCACCGAATATATAGATCGACAGTCAACCAACAAGTCACATATAACACATAACATGTCATATAATCAATGATATATCACTTATAAAGAAGTCTCAGGTCATAAACAGGCTTTCAGGTAATAAAAATGATTTTTAAAACATTTTTCGGAATTAAAACGGGTCGTTGGATCAATTTCAGAGTAATAAACAGGGTTCGATTGGCCATATCTGGCTTCGAAACAATTTTATAATAATTTTCGAGCCTTAGAAATAATTTACAATAATATTTTAAAGCTCGAAACTATTTTTCAGAATTTTTAAATCATTTTTAAATAATTAAATCTAATTAAATAATTAATTAAAATCAATTAATACTTAATTAAATCAATTAATCAATTAATTTTCGAATTAATTGACTAATTAATCAATTAAAAATTAACTGAAATTAATTAAATAATTAATTCAGATTTATTTTTAATTAAAAATATTTTTGGAATTAAAATAATGATTTTTGAAATTAAAATAATCATTTTCGGATTTTTCTGAAATTAAAAACAATTTTGAAAATAATTATAAAAAGAAATCTAAATTTTAAAAGAATTTAAAACAGGAATCCAGAATTTGTAAAATTCTGGAAACTTCAGGTACTAACTTGCAAAAACGCTAAAAACAACTTTGATTTAGGGATATTCTGGATCAAAACCGGGTTTTTTAATAAAAAGAAACGGGTCAGGAACCGGGTCGCCGGGTCGGGATGAACCGCCGGACGAACCCAGAATCCGGTGACCCTTTCCGGATTCCGGTGACCTGAATCGGGGTCGAAAACAACCTCGTTTGATCTATTTTTCAATGCAAAATCAGTCTAAGCATTTCCAGAAGCCTAACCATTTAACAATCTGTCCACAACAATCATATAATCAATTTTTCGGCCAAAACACGAAGAACTCCGGCGAGAACTTCAAACAACAACTCCGTTCAATCTAGAAATCGTCTGATAACATGCTATATACGATTAGATTGCAAATTTTAAGGGGAACAAAACCTACCCCTTTAGAACTTCTGATAATCCCTAAATAAGAAACCCCCAATTTTAATCAAGAACATTCAAACGAATATAAACCCTAATTATACAATTCGAGAATCAAACCCTAATTTGAACATGTTATTGAACTCCAAATTCGAAGTATAATATACCAAAATGATCAGGAAAACAAGCTCTACAACATACAATCATCAAATCATTCAAACAACCATCCGTACAAAAATTCATAGTTTAAATACCAAGAAATTCGAATATAAATAATTAAATAGAAAATCACCTGATGTTTCTGGGTTGAAATTGATGGAAGATTTGGATTCTAGATTTCAGTAGCTTCGTTTTGAGTATATGTACGCCAAAATCGGATATCGATAACGCCTCCGAATTTGTGTTTGATTATGAAGAACATAATATAATTATAGTATTTTCTCTGTAAAAACTCTGTAAATACTGTTTGTAAATGATTTGCGGTATAAAATAAAATACGGTAGAGGCTATTTACAATTACGGAAAATTAGTATCCCGTTGGATCATTCCGGATATAAAACGGTACGTTTATTTATAAAAGCTGATCCAAACGGTACCGGTTTTCGAGATAATTATCCAAATCAGTACAATTTGTACTACGGTCTTGGTCTCAGCGCCTGGTTACACGTATTACGAGGTGATAATTATAATAGTTTAATAAAAAGCTTCCGTTTATCAAAAATACGAGTTTTATTGATTTACCGAAACGAATAATGTATCGAAAATATTGCGCCGGGACCCGCGCAGGACAAACCGTACGCCGGATTGAAAAAGTCGAAACACGGAAAATGCTCGGAATATTGCAATTAGGTTAGGAAGGAGTTCTCGGAAGAGTTTCGGGTTCTAAAAACGTAAAAACGGATAACGGTGGTTGGTTCCCGTTTTTATAAAATAGATTTTAAATACCCGGAAAAAGATTTTATAAAATCCATATGATTCTTATAAATTCATAAATCAACATAAAAATAATTAGGAAGATATGACAATTATCTGTATTTTATTTTGGACATATAAAAATTAAAATACTCAACTAATAATATTTTTAAACATCCAACACATTTAACATTTAACCAATAATTCACAGAATAGATACTGAACACATATAATAATTATTTAATAGTAAAAATAATTACACGATGTATCCCGGATATTACATCCTTCCCCCCTTAAAAGGATTATGTCCTCAGAATCTCCTAAGAAAATAAATGAGGGTACCTTTCTTTCATATCTTTTTTTTAACTCCCAGGTTGACTCTTCAACCTTTGGGTTTTCCACAATACTCTTACTAACATCATTACTTTATTCCTCAATACTTTCTCTCTTTCCTCTAGAATCTCTATTGGACTTTTTACATATGACAAATCTTCCTGGAGCTTTATTGGCTCCTACTCTATTACATGCTTGGAGTCTGGATTATACCTCTTAAGCATCAAGTATGTGAAAAACATTGTGAATTTGCTCCATGTGTGGAGGTAAAGACAACTCGTAAACTACTTTACCAACGTGCTTTAAAATGTCAAAAGGTCTGTCATATCTTGGGCTCGGTTTTCCTTTCTTTCCAAACCTCGTTAATCCCTTCCACGGTGATACTTTTAGTAATATCAAATTCCCTTCTTCGAATTCCATATCTTTCCTTGATTAATCTGCATATTTCCTTTGACTATCTTGTGCTGCTATCAATCTTTTCTAGATAACTTTAATAGCTTCCTTTGTCTGCTACACTAATTTAGGTCCAAGTACTTTACGTTCTCTTACTTCATCCCAATATACTGGAGATTCGTATTTGCGTCCCTAAAGGGCTTCATGGAGTGGCATCCTAACACTGGCGTGATAATTATTGCTGTAAGCAAATTCTACCAGAGGTAAATGCTCGTCCCAACTTCTTCTAACATCAATAGTACACACGTGCAACATGTCCTCGATTATCTGGATCGTTCTTTTACTCTGGCCGTCCGTCTGCGGTTGGTACGGCCGGTTGGTAAGCCGTACTCATATTCAGTCTCGTTCCCAAACATCCTTGAAAACTCTCCCATAATCTTGAATTAAATCTTGGATCTTGACCGGATACGATGGATACAGGAACTCCATGACGAACTACGATTTCCTTTGAGTACTGATTTGTTCGGTGAAAATCTCCTATTTATAGACATAAAATAAGCTGACTTGGCAAATCTATCCATTATAATTCAAATGGTATCATGATTAACTTTTGTGATTGGTAACCCCAACTATGAAATTCATGGCGATATGCTCCCACTTCCACTCTGGAATCTCTAATGACTGTAGCAATCCACTTGATCTCTGATGCTCTACTTTAACTCTGTTGACATATATAATATCTGCTAATTCATTCCGCAATTTCCTGCTTCATATCTAACCACCTATAATTTCCTTTAAATCTCTATACATTTTGGTACTCCCTGAATGGATTGAATACCTCGAATTATGAACTGCCTGTAAAATTTCATCCTTCAATTCCGTCACTGGTGGAATCCAAATTCTAGAAGAAAGCCTAAGAATACCTTGATCATCCTTTTCGCGTGCACAATTTTTCACCTACTAAATGATTTATATCCTGATCCATTATCTCTTCCTGACACTTCTTTATCTTTTCTAACAATTCTGATTGAAAAGTTATACTTATACATTCTTACTCCTTTTTAGATCATGAACTCTGACCTCCAATTCCAACTGCTAGAATTCCATAGATAATTCCGCTGGTATAGTCTCTATGTTCATTCTCCCTCCTTCTTACCCATCTCTTGCCACTACATTTGGTTTTCCTCGGGAGTTCATACTTCAAACTCTTATGGTCCGTATATATCTTCATCTTTCTCTATACTTATAATATTTCCCAATCTTTCAAAACAAATATTATGGTTGCTTTTAATTCCCAGTTGTGAGTAGGGTACTTCCGCTCATAAGGTTTCGGTTGTCTGGATGCATATGCAATAACGGTATTACTTTGCATCAACACACATCCTATTCCCTTACGAGAAGTATCACTATAAACTATCAAATCTCCCTGATTCTTTCAAAGTGATAAAATAGGTGTTGTAATCATTCTTTCATTTAACTCCATAAAATTTTCTTCATCCTTCTCCATTTTATTTATCTTTCTTGCTTTTCCTGGTTAACCTCATCCAAAATATTGTAACTTTCAAGAATCTTGCACAATCTCTGATAATAACTGGTCCACGATAAAACTTCTTACTTTTGTTGGTACCTCTGGTTTTTCTTCATTCATACTATCTTTAAACTCTTCTGCTGAATCCTCTTTCTATCTCCTCCTTACTGACTGTCTATACTAAGAATTATACTTCCTGCCATTAAAGTTTTCACCTGGTAAACTTTTTATACCGCTTCTTCCTTCTTTGACTCCTCAGCTATCATTGTATAGGTTGAATGGTTCTTCTTAAGTAACACAAGTACGTCTTATCCAGATTCCTCCTTCAAAATTCTACTTGTCAAATTTAAATATCACTGGTATATCAGTTTATCCAACTAACATTTCTAGAATTTTGTAACAACAGTACTGAGTTCTGAAAATTATCTTTGATATGTCCATAAGTTAAATTTTCACTTGGTAATATACCCAGTCTTAAATCAATCTTATAGAAATACCTTACTTCGCTCATTTAATTACACAAATCATTGGTTCGAGGTAACAGATATCTGCTCTTGAGAGTAAATTTGTTGAGCTTTCGCTACCACATAATCTCACCCTTCCATCCTTTTTATTAACACATCGTGCCGGTGCATTTTAGGGGGTACGCTAGGTCTAGTTGCTTTTTCTTCTAATCATCTCATGCGTTTGCTCTGGTAACTTCTTCATTTTATCTGGTGCCATTCTGTACGGGGCTTTGAACACTGGCTTCATTTTAAGTGCTAAATCAATCATAAACACATTTTCTTTATCTAAAGGAAATATTGGTAACTCATCTGGAAATATATCTTGGGACTGTAAAATCTTCAAGTTCAGTTTGCCCCGGACTCTTAGTTATAATCGTCATAGCACTTATATTTTGGTCACTGTAACCTTAAATCGTTCTTAACAAATTCTTTACTTTCCTTTGTCCTTTAAACTTCTTCATGTTTTTATTTGGCGTCTTCAGAACTATCTTCCATCACGACGGTCTACCTGGGCATCACACTTGAATAGTTAATCCACTCTTGAAAATAATGTCAAATCCTCTTATCTCAAATGATATCAATTCTTCGCAGCTTATTGCCAGAAATATCGATTCCGCCATTGGTACTTACTTATTCAATAACTGCACGTTCTTTACTTGCTAGTCCTTTAGACATCAAATTATTGATTCGACATGATAATTCATCTTATCAATAAAACCTTGAGAAATATATGATCAAATTTCTCCCACATCTTTCAATACTTTAACGCATAAGGTATCTGCGATAATCTTCCGCATTATCATATCCATTTTTTTAAATAACATATTTCTCAGGAAAATCACAAATTCTCATTCTCGGAGATGTATTCCTTATTAAAGTAGATTCCCTTGACTCGTAATGTACTCCTGGCTAGGGCCAGTGATTCGTAATTCTCACTATATGCCCTTGTTTCCTTTCCATGCATGAGAGATAGATGAGACTTTGCCTGCTGGGTGTATAATATATTGACTTTTATTTGAAAAGCTCTCGCAAGAACAACGATACAAAGAAACAACTAGAAGAATTCAAAATTTTAATAAAATTAGAGTTGAAAAGAAAGAAGAAATAATGATTAGAATAGGAATGAGACAACCACATTGGTACTTAAGATGGCCAGTCTTTCGTACCGTATGGCATACATCACATGATTAGGTGGCGTCCCACCCGACTCTTCGTCATTCCGACAAAGCGTCTCATCATAACACTGTTTGTCCCAATCAGAAAGCAAAATCCGAGGGGAACAATTAAATTTGAAAGGAATGCAAAATCCTCCGTTTTGATATCACCAGAAAGAATTTGTTAAGAAAAGGAGTTCATACACTTTTAGGAACTTAAAAGGAATATATGCTGAAATGTTGAGGACGAGAATGATACCATTGGTCACTATCCACATTGCACTTGTATTCATTTTTCGAGCTTGCTCGATCATTTTCCAATTGTATCACATAACAACTTTAGAAGTATGCTAAGATTTCCTTCGCAACTAAGCATGATGGTAGATTCTTACTTGTTAAGTCTCGCGTCTGTAACGTCGCACCTACACGTATAATACTTTAACAATTCAATCATAATGGCGTTCTTATCAGATAACTTTGAGTTTCCACTTTTTAATTTGGAATAACCATGAATCATTCAATATAGCGATCATTTTATTAATAAAATTCTTCCTTTAGAAAAGTCTGAAAACTTTCTCTATCTTCTTCGATCATACTCAGGCTTCCGTTTAATTAATGAATTCTTCGAATTAACAATACTGAATCTGAAACAACATCCTTCCAGATAATCCGGGTCCTTTAACAAACAAGAAACTCAAGTAGTAACTTGACAACCAAGGTTTAAAACTTATTTTATTCAAAAAGGCCTTTGGAAATTTTGTGAGGAAAATCTTTTTCGAAAACTTGTTAAAAATTTTGAAAATCACACCTCCGGTTGTCCTTACTGTATGAGTTGGTTGTTGTCCTTCTTATGACCAGATATCAAGTTAAAGAAACAATCACTCAAGGGTCCGTTCACTTCCATTTATCTCCTTTCCTTCATTGGGGTCTATTATTCTCCATAATTAAATGAAAACTTCCGCTATCGTTGCACGTTATCTTATTCGTAACTTCACATTAAGGCTCCCATACTGGTAGTATCCCCGTTAACCCCTTTGTAATCATTAAGTAGAACAGACTATCCAATAGTCAACAAGTCAGCTAATGTCGCATCATCTTGTTAGAATATATATATCATATCATTACAACACCATTTCCTAATTTCGAGAAATCTTCAGATCCCTAATCTCCTCTAACTCTCTCTCTTTAACACTTATCTACTCCATTCCACAAACTAGTCATGAGTGGCCTAATTACCAATAGCTTCTTGTAATCTGATAACAGCCATCCTCCAGAACACTTGAATCTTCTTTCTAAACTCCTTTCTCACCTTGATTTGTATCTCAATACTCACCATTTACTGCAGCTATCGTGTCCCTTCTCGCAAATGCTGTTATTTCATTGGAAAGGTTTTTAAACTAAGGATATAGAATATAGTATATAGTAAATAGAAAAGATATATTCATGGTTGAATGTTCAAAAGAACAAGAATAAGCAAATAAAGGTTCTTGAATAGGTAGTCTCGTATCGAGAAATGATAGAATAGCGCTGAATAACTTGGAGAGGCGCAACTGTCATAACAGAAAGTAATACCGCTAATACTGATGGAAGAACAAGGCGCAAATCGAATCTGGGAGAAGATGACGATCCTTAAAAAGAAGGCTCCAAACGATCAGTTGATGCAGGGAAATCAGGATCTGCCATTGTCGTTGCCTGGATATCACGTCGCTAGTTGAGAATCCCGAATCGCAACACGACCCGTGCCGGAGACCTACTATACATTCGCACTCAAACTCACGATAACCTATCTTTCTATTTCCTATTCCTAATCCTAACCCTCTACCCAATCCTGACAATCTAGGCTTGTTTCAGTGACTTATAACCTGTAGCTCTGATACCAACCTGTGGCGCCCTCCAAACCCGGGTCAGAAGTTTGGGTTCCACAACACATACTCAATATATAAACCTGTATATAAATTATTATTTGCAATGACCCTACTTTACATAACCACGGATCGCAACAGGTTAAAGTATGAAAACAAGCCACAACCTTAACTTTTATTACATCGTACCAAATCCCAACTAATTTAATTTACAACTGATATGAAATTATTCTTACAACCTTACTATCTCACTACTGCAATAAACTCCTGCTAGCTCGATCAACCATAATCTGGAATCCTAGCTCGAACATTGAACTGTGAAACCTCGCTATCAACTGTATCCTTTGTAACTGTAGCATACATAAAAAGATTTGCAAGAGTGAGCTAACTAGCTCAGCAAGTCATATCATTATTCACTGAGGTTAAACAATAATAAACAAGATGATTCAAAGGAATCAAGTTTCTTGTTAAACAACCAATAGAATTGGATATTTATTTTAAGTTTTTTTAAAACCAAGGTTAGGCTGTTGATCAGTCATGCACTAACCCGGAGCAAAGCACACAGCATTGCTCTAACTACTGGATCCAAGGCACACATTGGCCTAACTTGACAATTGATATGGTCTGACCACGAATCTGGTCTACACAAAGAAAACTATCCAATTCTAAAGCAGTTCAATATGATAAACTACAGAATTCAATAAAACCTGATCATAATCAATAACAATAAAACTTTTGTATAAAAGCATGGTAAAAATTCATGGTTACTGAAAGGGTATGTCAAAGTACATGAAAGAAGTGGCCTCCAGCCTGCAGGACAATCGGGTATTGTATGAATAATGTTTTTATAGGGTTTTAATACTTTGATGTCATAAGGTATGGTTAAGTATAAAAGTTTCTACATGTTTAAAACAATTTTGTTCCAGTGTTTGGTATGTGATGGTTATATATTTGTGGAGTAGTATCATATATGTGTGGTTTAATATTTGGTAAATCAACCAGAAACGGTTCACAAAGAATAAGGTTTACACCTCAAGATCAAATGATGTGGCTCAGGTTCAAGGCTGAAGGATTCAAAGTATTTCCAACATAAAACAGAGCTATTTTGAGTATTAACAATATGTCACAAGAGAATTTAGAAATATTTGCAATATATCTCGAGAAAGGTTTAGAAGTACTTGCCTTATCATAATCGATTTCAACTTCACTTGTACTTATCTACTGACTCCATTCAACAATCACTCGTCTGCTTTTCTTATGCCTCGCTTCTATTCTCTGATTACTTGCTGTATTTTCTACATGACAATTCTATTTTCTGATCAACTGCTTCCTTTTCTTACGCCTTGCTTATTCTGCTAGGCATTATAAATATCTATCAATATTTAACTCATACGATTCTATTCGACATATACTTCTATCTACCCTTCGTTTTACCCAAATCCGATTAACGGATTGAAAGTTATGCTATAAACAAGTAATCACCGAATATATAGATCGACAGTCAACCAACAAGTCACATATAACACATAGCACGTCATATAATCAATGATATATCACTTATAAAGAAATCTCAGGTCATAAACAGGCTTTCAGGTAATAAAAATGATTTTTAAAACATTTTTCGGAATTAAAACGGGTCGTTGGATCAATTTCAGAGTAATAAACAGGGTTCGATTGGCCATATCTGGCTTCGAAACAATTTTATAATAATTTTTGAGCCTTAGAAATAATTTACAATAATATTTTAAAGCTCGAAACTATTTTTTGGAATTTTTAAATCATTTTTAAATAATTAAATCTAATTAAATAATTAATTAAAATCAATTAATAAATAATTAAATCAATTAATCAATTAATTTTCGAATTAATTGACTAATTAATCAATTAAAAATTAACTGAAATTAATTAAATAATTAATTCATATTTATTTTTAAATTAAAAATAATTTTTGGAATTAAAATAATGATTTTTGAAATTAAAATAATCATTTTCGGATTTTTATGAAATTAAAAACAATTTTGAAAATAATTTATAAAAAGAAATCTAAATTTTAAAAGAATTTAAAACAGGAATCCAGAATTTGTAAAATTCTGGAAACTTCAGGTACTAACTTGCAAAAACGCCAAAAACAACTTTGATTTAGGGATATTCTGGATCAAAACCGGGTTTTTAATAAAAAGAAACGGGTCAGGAACCGGGTCGCCGGGTCGGGATGAACCGCCGGACGAACCCAGAATCCGGTGACCCTTTCCGGATTCCGGTGACCTCAATCGGGGTCGAAAACAACCTCGTTTGATCTATTTTTCAATGCAAAATCAGTCTAAGCATTTCCAGAAGCCTAACCATTCAACAATCTGTCCACAACAATCATTTAATCAATTTTTCGGCCAAAACACGAAGAACTCCGGCGAGAACTTCAAACAACAACTCCGTTCAATCTAGAAATCGTCTGATAACATGCTATATACGATTAGATTGCAAATTTTAAGGGGAACAAAACCCACCCCTTTAGAACTTCTGATAATCCCTAAATAAGAAACCCCCAATTTTAATCAAGAACATTCAAACGAATATAAACCCTAATTATACAATTCGAGAATCAAACCCTAATTTGAACATGTTATTGAACTCCAAATTCGAAGTATAATATACCAAAATGATCAGGAAAACAAGCTCTACAACATACAATCATCAAATCATTCAAACAACCATCCGTACAAATATTCATAGTTTAAATACCAAGAAATTTGAATATAAATAATTAAATAAAAAATCACCTGATGTTTCTGGGTTGAAATTGATGGAAGATTTGGATTCTAGATTTCAGTAGCTTCGTTTTGAGTATATGTACGCCAAAATCGGATATCGATAACGCCTCCGAATTTGTGTTTGATTATGAAGAACATAATATAATTATAGTATTTTCTCTGTAAAAACTCTGTAAATACTGTTTGTAAATGATTTCCGGTATAAAATAAAATACGGTAGAGGCTATTTATAATTACGGAAAATTAGTATCCCGTTGGATCATTCCGGATATAAAACGGTACGTTTATTTATAAAAGCTGATCCAAACGGTACCGGTTTTCGAGATAATTATCCAAATCAGTACAATTTGTACTACGGTCTTGGTCTCAGCGCCTGGTTACACGTATTACGAGGTGATAATTATAATAGTTTAATAAAAAGCTCCCGTTTATCAAAAATACGAGTTTTATTGATTTACCGAAATGAATAATGTATCGAAAATATTGCGCCGGGACCCGCGCAGGACAAACCGTACGCCGGATTGAAAAAGTCGAAACACGGAAAATGCTCGGAATATTGCAATTAGGTTAGGAAGGAGTTCTCGGAAGAGTTTCGGGTTCTAAATACGTAAAAACGGATAACGGTGGTTGGTTCCCGTTTTTATAAAATAGATTTTAAATACCCGGAAAAAGATTTTATAAAATCCATATGATTCTTATAAATTCATAAATCAACATAAAAATAATTAGGAAGATATGACAATTATCTGTATTTTATTTTGGACATATAAAAATTAAAATACTCAACTAATAATATTTTTAAACATCCAACACATTTAACACTTAACCAATAATTCACAGAATAGATACTGAACACATATAATAATTATTTAATAGAAAAAATAATTACACGATATATCCCGGATATTACACGAGCCATCAGTTCCCAAGCCAAGGCATGAATGGTCTGATCCTGACATTGAACAAGTCAGGAAGGATAAAAAGGCCATAAATATTCTGTTTAATGGAGTTGATGCACACATGTTTGACAATATTATCAACTGCAAAACTGCCAAGGAAGTCTAGGATACTATACAGATAATCTGTGATGGCACTGAGCAAGTCAGAGAAAATAAGATACAGCTCTTGATTCAGCAATATGAGCATTTTCACAATGAGGAAAGTGAGTCTCTCACTGACATTTTTAGTAGGTTTCAAAAACTACTAAATGCTCTTAAGTTGCATGGAAGAGTCTATCAGACTAAAGACTCTAATCTGAAATTCCTTAGATCTCTTCCAAAGGAATGGAAACCAATGACAGTCTCATTAATAAACTCACAAGATTATAAGGAGTTTACTTTGGAGAGACTGTATGGCATCCTGAAAACCTATGAGCTTGAAATGGAGCAGGATGAAAGGATGAAGAGAGGAAAGAAGAAATGAGGATCCATTGCACTAGTTGCTGAGTTGGAAAAGGAGAAGGGAATGAAGATGGAAGCTGTTGAATCAACTTTTAAGGTCTGTGAGAACAAGGGCAAGGGGCTTGCAGTAGAAAGTGAAGATTCATTGAGCCAAGATGACATGGAGGACATTGATGAGCACCTAGCATTTCTTTCCAGGAGATTTGCCAAGCTCAAGTTCAAGAAGAACTTTGGAGCAACCAAGCCAAATAGAAACATGGTGGATAAGTCAAAATTCAAATGTTTCAAATGTGGCTTGGCAGGGCATTTTGCCAATGAGTGTAGAAAGTCTGATTCCAGTAAGAAAAAGTTTGAGTCTGTGGATTATAAGCAAAAATACTTCGATCTACTCAAACAAAAGGAAAGGGCTTTTATTACACAAGAAAATGACTGGGCAGCAGATGGTCTAGATGAAGATGAAGATGTCAGCTATGTCAATCTAGCCCTAATGGCCAAGTCTGATGAGACAGAGACAAGTTCCTCAAGCAATCATGTAATTACTACAAACCTTGCACATTTATCTAAAGCCGAGTGTAATGATGCCATAAATGACATGTCTACAGAATTATATCATTTGCGTGTTACACTTAAGTCTCTTACTAAAGAAAATGCTAAAATCAAAGAAAATTATTTGTTTTTAAGTGAGAGGAATAATGTGCTTGAGTCTCAGTTTGTTGATTTTGATAAATTAAGAATTGAGTGTAAGATTGCCAAGGAGGAATTAACTGAGTCCTTGAAAAAGGAAGAGATTTTGAAGAAGCAGCTCGAGCGTGAACAAGAGGTGATTACAGCATGGAAAACATCCAGAGATGTCCATGCTCAAATCACCAAAGTTCAAGGAATTGAGTCTTTTTGTGATGAAGCCTGGAAAAAGAACAAAGAGAAACTAGAACCTAATTTGGTAGATGGACTGCTAACAGATGTAGACTCGACAGATGATGAGGACTATCCGTCGGATAACAAAAAGTGTTATCCGTCGAATGATGAAAATCCTCATCCGTCGGCTGTGAGCAAACCCATTAGCAAAGCCAAACTAATTAAGCTGAATGAGAAGTATGGGTCTGTTTCCAAGAACTTTGTTTCAGGAGAGTCAAGTCAAATTAAGAAAGGGAAAAAGGCTAATGTTGGTCACATGACTGTCAAGCAGTTAAGTGACAGACTTGAGAAAATTGAGGTAAAAACAGAGATTAAAAGGAAAAACAATAGGAATGGTAAAGTAGGGATTAACAAACACAATAACTACACACCTGACAAATATGCTCCTAGAAAAATCTGTGTCAAGTGTGGTAGTGTAAATCATTTATCTGTTAATTGCAAATCTGCCATGCCTACTCCCATGTCTGTTCAGTCTCAATTTCCTAACATGAATGCCATGCCTCCCATGCCTGTTAATGCTATGCCTACACAGAACATGAATGCACAGTTTGCTAATATGCCATTTGCACCTAATCCTTATTATGCTGCATATAGTATGCCACAAATGCCATTTAGCATGCCTTACTGGAATAACATGTTTACACCAAGCATGCCATTTCCTGTTAGTTATAATATGCATGATAATTCCACTGCAATGAATGGTTTCAAAGGTCCAATCCAAGTGACTAAGGATGAATCTGAAATTGCTAAGTCAAATGAGACAAGACCTAAGAAACAGAAAAAGAAAGCTAACAAGGCAGGACCCAAGGAAACTTGGGTACCAAAATCAACTTGATTTGATTTTGATGTGTGCAGGGAAACAGAAGGAATCTTTGGTACTTGGATAGTGGTTGTTCAAGACACATGACTGGTGATTCTACCCTGCTCACAGAGTTTAAGGAGAGAGCTGGCCCAAGTATTACTTTTGGAGATGACAGCAAGGGTTATACTGTGGGATATGGCTTGATTTCAAAGGACAACGTCATCATTGTAGAGGTTTCCTTAGTGGATGGTCTCAAACACAATCTGTTGAGTATCAGCCAGCTTTGTGACAAAGGCAATTCAGTAACCTTCAACTCAGAAGCCTGTGTTGTGACTAATAAAAGAAGCAACAAAGTGGTTCTCACTGGTGTGAGAAGAGGAAATGTGTACCTAGCTGATTTCAACTCAACTAAAGCAGAAACTGTAACTTGCCTTCTCAGTAAAGCAAGTCAGGATGAAAGTTGGCTATGGCACAAAAAGCTATCTCATTTAAACTTCAAGACCATGAATGAGCTGGTAAAGAAAGAACTGGTAAGAGGCATTCCTCTAGTGGAGTTTTCAAAGGATGGACTGTGTGATGCCTGCCAAAAGGGAAGCAGATCAAAGCATCATTCAGGAAGAAACTTGATTCAACAATTAAAGAGCCTTTGCAACTGCTTCACATGGATTTATTTGGACCAGTCAATGTATTGTCCATCTCAAGGAAAAGATTTTTCCTAGTAATTGTACATGATTTCTCAAAGTTCTCTTGGACATATTTCCTAAAGTCTAAAGATGAGGCTAGTGAAATCATCATCAATCACATAAGGCAAGTCAACAATCATCCTGATTTCAAAGTTAGAAAAATCAGGAGTGACAATGGAACCGAGTTTAAGAATTCTGTCATGAGAGCATTTTGTGAGGAAAATGGGATTCTGCATGAGTTCTCAGCAGCAAGGACTCCACAACAGAATGAAGTAGTGGAAAGGAAGAACACATCACTTATTGAAGCTGCAAAGACAATGCTTGAAGAATCTAAACTACCAACATATTTCTGGGCTGAAGCTGTAAATACTGCATGCTATACTCAGAACATTTCTCTGGTTAATCAAGAAAGATGCATGACTCCCTATCAATTGTTCAAGAACAAGAAGCCAACTCTAAACTTTCTTCATGTCTTTGGCTGCAAATGCTATATCCTGAGAAATCAAACTGATCAAAATGGGAAGTTCGATGCTAAAGCAGATAAAGGAATTTTTGTTGGATATGCTATTGGTAAAGCATATAGAGTCTACAATCTAAGAACCAACATTGTTGTGGAATCTATACATGTTGTGTTTGATGATAAAACGATTGAAGGACTGAAAGATGGAGATTACCATGAGAGCCTCAAATTCGACAATGTGGAGATGGTTAGTGATGACAGTGATGATGAAAGTGATCAAGAAACAGTGTCTAAGGATAATGCAGACAAATCTACTACCAATGAAGCACAAAACTCAACATCTGTCGAGTTACACAATGCTTCATCCGTCAGAAGGCAATCTGCATTATCCGTCAGGAGACAACCTGCCTCATCCGTCGGTACTCAAAATTCACCATCCGTCGGGTTATCAAAAGAAGCAGGAGGTCAAGACAGATCACCTATAGAAAATTCCCCTTTCTCAAATCAAAGATCCACAAACTCAGGGGGAGTTTCTAGCAATCAAAACTCAATCACACATCAAAACAACATTGAGGTCTCTTCATCGAGAGCTAATCTACCTCAACAAAGGAAATGGACAAAAGATCACCCCTTTGAGCTTATCATTGGTGATGTTTCTTCTAGAGTTCAAACAAGAAGAGCAACTCAGGAAGAATGTCTATACAGCAGCTTTCTGTCAAAGGAAGAACCAAAGAAGGTAGAAGAAGCTTTATTGGATCCTGATTGGATTTTAGCTATGCAGGAGGAGCTATACCAATTTGAAAGGAATAATGTATGGAAGCTGGTACCCAAGCCTAAAGGAAAGAATCCAATAGACACCAAGTGGGTATTTAGAAACAAGATGGATGAAAATGGCATAGTAGTCAGGAATAAAGCTAGATTGGTTGCTAAGGGCTATTGTCAGCAAGAAGGAATTGATTTTGATGAAACATTTGCTCCTGTTGCAAGACCTTATGCCATCAGAATCTTCTTAGCCTATGCATCCCATGCCAATTTCAAGGTCTAACAAATGGATGTCAAAAGTGCCTTTCTGAATGGAGATTTGGAGGAAGAAGTATATGTCAGTCAACCTCCTGGTTTTGAAAATTCAAATTTTCCAGAGTATGTCTATTATCTTCTGAAAGCACTCTATGGACTGAAGCAAGCACCTAGAGCCTGGTATAACACTTTATCAAAGTTCCTTTTGGAAAATCACTTCACAAGAGGTATTGTAGATAAAACTTTATTTTTCAGAAATGTTAATGGCTCTAGTATACTTGTTCAAATTTATGTAGATGATATTATTTTTGGCTCTACAGATGAGAAACTTTGCAAAAAGTTTGCCAAATTAATACAAAGTAAGTATGAAATGAGTATGATGGGAGAACTAACTTACTTTCTTGGTTTACAAGTTAAGCAAGTTAGTGATGGAATATTCATTAGTCAAACTAAATATATTTTTGATCTTTTAAAGAAGTTTGACTAATGGATTGCACATCTACAAAAACTCCCATGGCCACTGCAACTAAGCTTGAATTAAACACTACAGAAAAGTCTGTGGATATTTCAAGTTATAGAGGCATGGTTGGCTCACTTCTGTACTTAACAGCTAGTAGGCCAGATATAATGTTTGCTACATGTTTATGTGCTGGATTTAAGGCTGATCCTAGAGAATCTCACTTAATAGCTATTAAGAGAATTTTCAGATATCTCAAGGGAACACCAAACCTTGACATTTGGTATCCTAGAGATTCTGGTTTTGATCTAACTGGTTATTCAGATGCAGATTATGCAGGTTGTAGAATTGATAGAAAGAGTACAACATGAACCTGTCAATTTCTAGGAAACAAGCTTGTGTCCTGGTTCAGTAAAAAGCAAAATTCAGTTTCTACTTTTACAGCTGAAGCTGAATATAATACTGTTGGCAGTTGCTGTGCACAAATTTTATGGATGAAAAATCAATTGCTAGACTATGGTTTGCAAGTTGAGAGAATTCCTATTTTCTGTGATAACACAAGTGCAATTTCCATCACTGAAAATCCAGTGCAACATTCAAGGACAAAGCACATAGATATCAAGTACCATTTCATAAGGGAACATGTAATGAATGGTACTGTGGAACTACATTTTGTTCCAAGTGAGAAGCGACTTGTAGATATCTTTACCAAGCCACTGGATGAATCCACCTTTTCAAGGCTGGTAAGTGAGTTAGGTATGCTTAATTACTCTTAAATTTATCTGAGTTATTTTGCAAGTTGAAATGCAGCCAGAAAGTTAATTGATTTTTCTATTCTGGATGAAATTTTTGGATAAGTCAAAATTTACATCTCGACGGATGACCCTTATCCATCGAGTATGGTCATCCGTCGACACACCATTTGCTAATAAAAATCAATTACTTTTCTGGAATATCTTATGTATCGACATATAACAATTTATCCTCATCCGTTGAATTGTTTTAATCTGAGCCGTTAATTCCCTGTACATTATCCATCGAGTATACTTACAGTTTGTAAGCATTACATGACGGATAATGGGTGGAATTTTTACAGTTTATTTTTAAACGGCTATTTTAGGCAATTTCTATTGGTTAATTTACTTTACTTTATTATTTTTATCAGTTATTTTTGAGATAGTATAAAAGCTTCTTTCATTGCAATTGTTTTCTTTTATCATTCTCAAATTCAACTGCTCTAATTTCAAATCTCTCTCAAGCACCTACTCTACTTCTCTTCAAGCTTTTATTCTCTAAACAATGGCACCTGTAGTAAAGATTATGTCTCAAACTGGGTTCATTTATGAGAAGAACAATTTGACTGCATTGGTCAATAAGGGTATTCAGCAATCAGAGGACTACCACAAGATGATGGACTTTGTAAAGATTTACAAGCTTAATTACGCCATGCTGGAATCACCCACAATCTTCTGTGAAGTTGTTGAAGAGATGTGGACCACTACTATCTATAACTCTACTGACAAGACCATCACTCTAACCATCAAAGGTAATGAATTCTGTATTAATAGTGATGTGATAAAAGCATGTTTCAAAATTCCTGATAACAATGTGACTTCACCACACAATGACACTGATATTATCAATATGTTTAATTCCATGCATTATGCACTTCCTACTTCTAAACTGAGTGAAATTAGGAGAATGGGTCTTAGGAAGGAGTGGAGTTTCATGTGTGATGTAGTTACTAAGGTTTTCTCTGGAAAAATCAGTAATTTTGATTCAGTGAATATTTCCATGCTTAACATGCTATACATGCTAGTTACAGATAAATTTTATAATTTCAGTGATCTTGTTTTGTTTGAGTTAGGTTTTTAATTAGGGGAGTTAAATAAAAGAGGTAAAAAATGTGTATTATGCTAGATTTCTTATGTTATTAGCTAACCACCTCTGTGAAGAGATTGTGCTTGAGAACCCAAACAACAAACTGGATTGTTGGGTTCAAGAGAGAAGACTCATTGCAGATTTGAACAGGGCCAATCATCACAAGGATGTGTCAATGGTCTACTTTCCTGTAATGCAGGCACCTCAGGTAAGTGAGGTAAGTTCATCCATCTCTACAACTATTCCAACCTCCACTATTTCTTTGAATTCAGGAGTAGCTATGGCAACTGTGCCAATAACCAAACAGTTGCCTACCAAAGCCTCCAAACCTACTACTATTTCCAAAACCAAATCAAAGAAAATCCCCTCTGGTATCTCTCAAAAGATACCAGTTAAAAAATCCACCAAAGCCAAAGAGGGGAGTGTGAAGGAGGGTAAGTTAGGTGAGGGAAGGGGTGAACATCAAAGAAACCCCAAGAATAAGGTTGGAGAGTTGAGTGAATCCCAGCCTAGCCACACTGTAGTTTCCCAACAAACTGTAGTGCTTAAAAAGGACAAAAGCTCAGTTCTAGCTACATCCTCCCAAAAGGATGTGGTTATTGAACAAAGCTCTCAGCCAAGAGCACAGGCCAAAAGGGTTAGGGACACAAGCTCACCCCAAACCTATACAAGAAAGAAGAAATCTAAAACTTCTGGGGATGCACAGGGCACACACACAGTGCAAACTGGTGCTAAAGACATAGTCCCTGTACTCTCTCAAATTCAGTTTGATGTGGCTCCAATAAATGTGGAGTCACAGCCAAAATCTCTAGTTATAGAAGTACCTCATACACCATACTCACCAACAAACTCTCTGGATGTGGATATGATACACACATCAATTCCTGATTCCCCTTCTTTAACTCTGTTGGGGAAGCCAAAATCTACTACAAGTGAGCATCATCTTTTAGATGATTTGTTGGCTCACTTGCCAATTCTTTCAGAAACTATTATGACATCTGTGCCCCAAATATCTTCAATCAGCACAGAGTCAACAATAGTTTCTCTTCCCAACTCATTCATTTCTACTCTCTCGGCGGATATTGTTCATCCGTCAAGTAGTGATTGTATCCCGACGGATAAGCCTAACAGCAGTTATCCGTCGGATAGCATTACCACTCACTCGATGGATATCACTCATCCGTCGAGTATCTCTGCACAACTTCAAACTTCAATTATTTCAAGTACAGAAGATTTAGTGGTTGTACAGTCACTCGTAGGATTGAGAGAGGAGAATGTCTTGAGTGAGAGGCTGGGTTGTTCCCAGGCAAAAGGTGAGGAAATGAGTGAAAATCTGCAATCCATTTCTTCAGGATTGGCAAAAGGGAGTGAGAGGAGTCCCACCTTAGTAGGTGAAGGTGAGGGTGTGAGGGTGGGGAGCCAGGGTGAGACCCTGATGCAACAAAAGAGAGAACATGAGAGAAAAGCAGGTATAGAGGGTATAAGGGTGGACCCAACCATTGCTCATGAGTTAATGATTGTGGATGATGCTGAAAAGGAAAGACAATTGCAGCAACATTACAAAGCTGTAATTGATAACATTTCCTTGGATGCTGACACTTTTACTCATCCTATTCCGGCCTATCAATTGTTGGCTGCTCAGGGCAATGAGGAGGCATAAAAGACTTTGAATCTGGTGCATACTTCAGAATCTCTACACAGGGATAAAGCTCATGTCAATTTAATGTCTCCTACAGCTGGTGAGCCATTTTGAAGAATTTGGAGTAAATTCTAATGATGATGACTCTATTTCATTTGATGGAAGCATGAACTTAGGGGGGGATGAAGGCCCAAGTTCTATTCCAGATTTACCTGAATGGGCCTTGACAAAAGAGTCTACACCAGGATAATTTAATGTCTCCTTGGTCAAACAAATCATGTCTATCCAAAAGGCCATTCAGAAGAGCTCAAATGCTGGTACCAAGGCTATTCTTCAAGCTCACCTAGATTCTCTACATCTCATGAAGCTACATCAATTAAGACAGAATCTGAGTGTGGATGAACTCAAAAAGGATATAGCTGACTTGAAGACCTACAATTCTGAGAAGATGGATTCAGTCATGCCATATGGTACCATGCGGGATCTATTACTGAGACTGAGAAGAGAATCAGATGCTGAAAAGAAGCTGGCCAAGTTGGAAGACAGAGTTCAAGTTATTGAAAATTCTGTGGCCACCATTCTTCAAAATCAACAGTGTCAGACCAATCTTCTCATGCAATTGGCTAAAGCACAAGGCCTGACTCCTCAACTTGATGATAACAAAAAGGGGGAGAAAGGACCAAGTGAGGGGGAGAAGCTTCAGATATAAAACACTAAGGTAATTGTGCGATCAATTACTGTCTCAAAGCCACCAGTTACAGATGGTATAGATCTGATTCAAGCAGCAGCAGCAAACTTGAAAGCTGCTGAGAAAGAAAAGTTGAGTTTGATCAACTGGGAGAAGATTGATGAGGAGATACAGAAGAAGTTTGAACTTGTCAAGGAGCCAGTTAAGTCAGCCATCCATCACTCTCAAGTCAAGCAAATCAGTGTGAATGAGATGAGCATGAACTATCTGGAAAAAGGACAATCTTCCTGCATCAAGTCTCCAAAGGCTGAAATGATTCTTAAACCAAGGGCAAACTACTCAAAATCATCCTTGAAAAACCCCTTGTATACTGTGTATGAGACATCCAAGCCTGATGAGAAGAAGCTTCTGTCAAGATCAATTATTTTCTATAAAGATCCAACTGATTTAGCTTCTAAAAAGAGGATTGCTAAGATATTCAGAAATGGGAAGGAAATTTGTGTGGTAGCTGGACATCCTCAATTTGCTCAAGCAAAGAGAGAAGAAAAAGCCAGGTTGAAGCAGGAAAAGAAGCAAGCTATTCTAGATGCAAAGAAGGCTAAACAAAAGAAAGAGCAGATTGCTATCTTGGCCAAGCTATAGGCTGTGAATTCATCACAACAAATTCCCTCTCAATCATCTGAAGCTACTGAATCAAGGAAACATGTTGAAGAACAGAAGAAATCTCCAAGAAAGAAAGAATTGGCTAAAAGAACAAAAAGGAAACTGGATATTGTTGACAAGGAATTGGAAGATCAATTTCCTAAGGAACCCACACCAGCTACAACTCAAGCATCAAAGCCCTCTGTGGTATTTGAAGATATAAGGGTGGTAGATCCTTACAGGAATATTCATGGTGAACCTATTGTGCCCAAGGATGAGCCAATAGAATGGGATAACATACTAATTCCTGAATTCAGTCTACCAATCCTTAGCAAGCCAAAGAGGACAAAGTCAAGGGCAGTCAAGAAAGTGAATCTGTCACCCCTCAAATCCAAATCTGTAGTCAAAGCTCAGCCCAAAGTCAATAAGGGAGACTACTTGTACTTGTGTGACACAAAGAATTTTCTGATCTAAACCTCTATCTGGATGAACTAGATGAAGTAAGGGGAATTGATGCATACAGAAACCTACCTGAAAGGTTAGTGTTCAAGTACAAAGGAGGAAAGGAGATTCAGTGGCCACTTCACAGGATTCTTCAAGAGAGCCAAGCTGTACTGATTAAATTTTATTCATCCTTCAAGAAGAACTTTGGGTTCAATGCCACTGCAAGAAGACTAGTATTGAAGAAGATTGAAGAACTGAGGAGTGTTAGAGCTAAAGATGCACTCCCAAAGACTCTAATCATCCCATACACAGGGAGAAGAGTGCATCTAAGGCCCTACTGGCTGATGGAGTTTATAGATGACAAAGGTGTGAGAAGATTCTTCATATTAGAAGACCAACTGAGCATCTCCAGCAATGAGACTCTCTTGGAAATGCAAGAAAAGCTAAATCTCTCAGAATCTGATGAACTTGAATTCCACAGGCAACTCCAAAATCAGATTGATGAAAACAACAGAAAGCTTGGAAGAAGATCCAGACCTTCAAGAAACTAGAAAAATCTGCTCAGGCTAGAGGAGCATCTTGAAATGACTGTGAGCTAAACTTTGCACATTTTGATTAATTGAAGCACTTTCAGTATTTTCTACTTTTTTTTAAAGCTGTATGTTTAGGATGTTTTGTTATCATCAAGTATCTATTAATTTATGGCTACAATTCCAGTAGACATAAATTGGGGAAGATTGTTGTGCATATGTTGTGTACTTGATGATTTCATAAACAAAACACCTAAGTAGATTTTACTTAGTGAAATAATGTAGCACTCGACGAATAAGAATTATAGTCCCGATAGATAACTCATTATAGTCCCGACAGATGATGACTTATTATCCATCGAGTGAGTAGCTTATGTAATAATGAGTCTGTAGCACATTTCTGCATACACCTTTGTATAAATTCTGTAGTAGCATATAAGTCATGTTGACTTTAACTAGATATGCAGAATAGGTTGATTAATTGTACATAGATGATGTCTTGTAATTCTGCATAAATGAATTGAAGTCAAGTGCCAAAATAGCTACCGACGGATGATTAACAAAGCCATCGATGACGATCAAATGGCTATCAACGGATGTTTATATATAGCAGTCGACGGATGATCAATGAAGCCATCAACGGATGATCATAAAGTCGACGGATAATCATGTATTCAACGGATAAAGAATTCAAACATCAGTTGACAGTGATAACTGGTCACATGCGTTGGGATGTATGCAAATGGAAAAGGAAGCCTATTAACCGGGTAATAGAGAACAAAGTAACAAAGCATTAGACCCGATAGTTTTTATAATGATTCTATCTTTTGACTTTGTAATCTTGGTAATATATAAACCAAGAAGTAGCAAATAGAAACTAAGATCTGAGATACAAAAAGTAAGAAACATTTGTAAGCAGAATTATTAGCATTTCTCTGTATTCTCAGTAGTTCAAATTTGTAAGCAGATGTGAGCATTCTTGTACACAGAGTTCTCTCGATATAATATATATCTCTGGTGGAATTGTTTAAATCCACCAGAAAGTTTTTAAAGACTTTTGTTTTTAATTACTTATGTTTTGATTCACTTAAGTTTCTATTCCGCATTGCGCTAATCAAAACACTTATATTTATATTCGAGTTTGAACATTTTTATTTTAAGAAAAAGGTTCAAGAATTCCATTCAACCCCCTTCTGTAATTCTTGCTATATTGTTAAGGGACTAACAAAGATCTAGGAACTCAATATATCTATTGTATTGCTATATTCGCCTGACACTTTCCTCAACAATCCTATCTTACCAATTCCCCATCAGATCTGCTAATCCTAATTCACACTCAATTTGAACTTAAAGTGAGTATGCCTAGGTCTTTCCTATCTTATATGGCCTATCACTCCTATCTTACTCTCACCTATTCTTATTTCAGGGACCAATAACCTATTGCTCTGATGCCAACTTGTAACAGTGTTAGGAATATGTGTATTAGTTTGATGATAAGATAAACAAAACACTTAAGTAGAAATCTAGTGTTTGTAGCCTCAACGGATAAGACCATCTTGGCTATCCGTTGAAGGAGTATCTTTACTTAGCAATAAGTTTAGTATTGTAGCACATTTCATTCTCTGGATTCATATTGTAATTCTTAGATGTTGTAGGAAATTATCAGTCATGTTGACTACTAATGGATATGCAAATAGGAGGGCTAATTGTAAATATTTCATGCCTTGTAATTTTGTATAAGTGAAGAAGTATCAATGGATATTGAAGACCTTCAACGGATAAGAAACAAAGCTTCAACGGATGTCTCTAATGCTTCAACGGATAATATCCATCAACGGATAAGTGCTTTAACGGATAAAGACTTCAACTGATAATGCATCAACGGATAAAGCTTCAATGGATAAAGCTTCAACGGATAAGGCATCAACGGATGAAAGCTTCAACGAATGCTTAGTTCATTAGCAGTTGATAGTGATAATTCACAAGCTGACAGAGGCACATGGGTTGACAGAGACAAACTGGAATGTGGAAGCCTCTAGGAGGAATCAAGAAAATGCAGCATTTCTATTCTGATGCAAACAAGGGAGTATTCAAAGATTCACAGATTATCCTAGATTGCATTGGATAGAGAAATGAAGAAGAAACATGTGAAGAATCTTTTTAATTGTATTTTACAGTTTTGTCTTCACTTGTAAACTTGGTGATATATAAACCAAGTAGCAGCTAGTAATTAGATAAGAATTTTCCAAAGCTGTTTAGAAATATCCAGAGAGAAAATCATCTAGTTTGTACTAGGAAGCAGCTGTGATTTAATTCTTTGAATCACAGATTTTCTGAAATAACACATCTCTGATGGAACAACAAATCCACCAGAAAAGTTGTTAAGTTCTTTGTGTTCTTTACATTTGTGTTTGAATATATATCTGTCTGTATTAGCTTCAAGCAATTCACACACTTGTTCTTAAAAACACTTAGCCTTAGAAACTGCTCAAAACTTGAAAAAGTTTTGAGATTTACATTCAACCCCCCCTTTTGTAAATCTCATTGTTAGTCCACTGGGAATAACAATTGGTATCAGAGCCAGGTTCTTAACATTCAAAGAGTTTAAAGATCTATTATGCTAACATCATGAGTAAGAAGGATATTGGTGTAAAGATTCCAATCCTGGAAAGAGATAACTATCATCACTGGAAAGTGAAGATGCATTTACATCTCTCTCAAGATGAAAGCTACATCAACTGCATTGAAAATGGTCCTCACATCCCACACAAGGTGGCCACAGCTGCTACTGCTACAGTTGTTGTTGGACAGTCTATTCCCAAGCCAAAGGCAGAATGGACTGTTGAAGATATTGAAGAGGTCCACAAGGACAAGAAAGCCATGAACATTCTGTTTAATGGCCTGGATCAAGATATGTTTGACAATGTCATCAACAGCCAAACTGCTAAGGAAATTTGGGATACTGTGCAGCTTATCTGTGAAGGCATTGAGCAAGTTAGAGAAAACAAAATGCAGCTTCTCATTCAACAGTATGAATATTTTCACTTTGAAGAAGGAGAATCATTGAATGACACCTTCAACAGATTTCAGAAACTATTGAATGGATTAAAGCTGTATGGGAGAGTTTACCAAGTCAAGGACTCCAATTTAAAATTTCTAAGGTCTCTACCAAAGGAATGGAAGCCTATGACTGTTTCTCTAAGAAATTCTCAAGATTATAAGGACTTCACACTTGAAAGATTATATGGAATTTTGAAGACTTATGAACTTGAGATGGAGCAAGATGAGCTGTTGGAAAAAGGAAAGAGAAAAGGAGGATCAGTTGCACTTGTAGCTGACAGTGAAAAAGTTGAAGCCAGGAATGAGGAAAAGACAATGCCAAGTCTCAAAATTGGCACAAGCAAATCAGAATCAAGCAAGGGTAAAAAGCAAGTTGCTGAGGATGAAGACAATTCCAGTCAGGATGACTCTGATGATATTGATGAACATCTGGCCTTTCTGTCCAGGAGGTTTGCAAAGATAAAGTTCAGGAAAAATACAAAATTCACTAAGCCAAACAAAAACATGGTGGACAAATCAAAGTTCAAATGTTACAACTGTGGCATTAGTGGACACTTTGCAAGTGAGTGTAGAAAGCCAACTTCTGATAAAAAGAAATTTGAGCAAGTTAATTACAAAAAGAAGTATTTTGATTTGCTCAAACAAAAGGAAAGAGCTTTTCTCACTCAAGATGATTGGGCAGCAGATGGGGTCAATGAAGATGATGATGTGGAATATGTCAACCTAGCCCTGATGGCTAATTCTGATGAAAATGAAACTAGTTCATCAAGCAACCAGGTAATTACTACTGATCTCTCTCAGCTTTCTAAACATGAATGCAATGAAGCCATAAATGATATGTCCAATGAATTATATCATTTGCGTATTTCCCTTAAATCACTAGCTAAAGAAAACACTAGGATCAAAGAGAATAATGTGTTTTTAAGTGATAGGAATGCTGTGTTAGAGAATCAGGTAATTGAGCTTGAAAAGATTAAACTTAAATGCTTGACTGTTGAGAGTGAACTAGAAGAAGCTGTTAAGAAAGTAGAAATTCTTTCTAAACAGTTAGAAAGTGAGCAAGAGGTAATCAAGGCCTGGAAAACATCTAGGGATGTTAGTGTTCAAATTGCCAAGGTTCAGGGAATTGAATCATTCTGTGAGGATGCCTGGAAGAAAAACAAAAAAGAGTTAGAATTAATTGATGGATTGTCAACGGATGTGGAATCAACGGATGATGAAAGTTATCCGTTGAAGGAAGAAAAGGAGCATCCGTTGAAGGCTCATCAATTAAAACAGGCAAGTAATTTTAAAAATAAAAACCTTAATAAGAAGAATAATTCTACTCTCAAGAACTTTGTCAAAGAAGGAGCTAGCACATCCAAAGATGCCAGTAAGGTGAATATAGGACACATGACTATGGATCAGCTAAAAAATAGGCTTAAGTTGGTTGAGGATAAGAAGGAAACTATAAGAAAATCTAAAAGAAATGGGAAGGTAGGGATTAATAAACATAACAATTACACACCTGATAGGTATGCTCCTAGAAAAAGCTGCGTGCATTGTAAAAGTGTTAATCACCTATCTGATAATTGTAAATCTTTTAAAAATACTCCCATGCCTTCAAATCCCTCCATGCCTAACATGTCTATGTCACCTCTGCATGCCATGCCTGTTATGTCTCATCAGAATCCCCATGCACATTTTATAAACATGCCATATATTAATAATCCTTATTTTACTGCATTTAGTATGCCTCATATGCCATACAATATGCCTATGTGGAATAACATGTTTGCACAATCTATGCCTTATCAAATTCAATCAAATGTGCTAAATGATTTTGTGACTAACCCTACACTTCAACCAACCACATCTGAGATCAAGGTAGACCCAAAGTTGCCTAAGTCAAAAGATGCAGGGGGAATGAAGTCTAGGAAAAAGACTAACAAGGCTGGACCCAAGGAAACTTGGGTACAAAAATCAACTTGATTGATTTTGTTATGTGCAGGGAAAAAGAAGGAATCTATGGTACTTGGACAATGGCTGTTCAAAACACATGATAGGAGATTTGACCTTGCTCACAGAGTTTAAGGAGAGAGCTGGCCCTAGCATAACCTTTGGAGATGACAACAAAGGATTCACTATGGGATATGGCTTGATTACAAAAGAAAATGTCATCATTGATGAAGTTGCATTGGTTGATGGTCTCAAACACAACTTATTGAGCATCAGCCAACTATGTGATAGAGGGAATACTGTTTCCTTCAATTCTGAAGCCTGTATTGTCACAAGTAAGAAGGACAATAAAGTGGTTCTAACTGGAGTTAGAAAAGGAAATGTGTACCTAGCTGATTTCAACTCTACAGATGCAGAATCCATTACTTGTCTTTTCAGCAAAGCAAGTGCAGTTGAAAGTTGGCTATGGCACAAGAAGCTATCCCATTTGAATTTCAAGACAATGAATGATCTAGTCAAAAAGGACTTAGTTAGAGGAATGCCTCTAGTTGAATTCACAAGGGATGGACTGTGTGATGCTTGTCAGAAAGGAAAGCAAAAGAAAGTATCATTCAGTAAGAAGCTTGAATCTGCAATTGATGAACCATTGCAACTGCTACACATGGATCTTTTTGGACCAGTCAATGTATTGTCAATTTCAAGGAAAAGATATTGCCTAGTGATTGTTGATGATTTCTCTAAGTTTTCATGGGTCTATTTTCTTGGATCAAAGGATGAAGCTAGTGAAATCATTATCAATCATATCAAGCAAGTCAACAATCATCCTGATTTCAAAGTAAGGAATATTAGGAGTGACAATGGAACTGAGTTCAAGAATTCAACCATGAAGTTGTTCTGTGAAGAAAATGGGATCATGCATGAGTTCTCAGCTCCAAGGACTCCACAACAAAATGGTGTGGTGGAAAGAAAGAACAGATCACTAATTGAGGCTGCAAGGACAATGCTTGAAGAGTCAAAACTCCTAACTTACTTTTGGGCTGAGGCTGTTAACTGTGCATGTTACACTCAGAATATTTCTCTAATCAATCAGGCAAAAGGCATGACTCCCTATCAATTATTCAAGAGAAGAAAACCAACTTTAAACTTTCTGCATGTCTTTGGTTGCAAATGTTACATCTTAAGGAATCAATCTGATCACAAAGGGAAGTTTGATGCAAAGGCTGATGAAGGAATATTTGTTGGTTATTCTGCTGGAAAATCTTATAGGGTCTACAATCTAAGAACCAACATTGTCATGGAATCTGTGCATGTTGTGTTTGATGATAAAAAGATTGATGGACTAACAGATGAGGGACATCATGAAGGACTCAAATTTGACAACATTGAGATATATTGTGATGATAGTGAAGATGAGAATGATGAAGAAGGCATCTCAAGAAGAATTTAGAATCTGCCTTTGGATAATGCACAGAATGCTGCATCCGTTGAAAGTCATAATTCAGCTTCCGTTGAAAGAAGCAATGCAGCATCCGTTGAAAGACAAAGTGCATCATCCGTTGAAGTTCATAATGAAGCATCCATTGATCACAGTCAGTCAACGGATAATCAATTCACTTCATCAGTTGATAGAGCTCCCAATTTCTTTCAAAGGATCAGTAACTCAGGGGGAGTTTCAACCAATCAACATTCTATCTTACATCATGACAATACTGAGGCAACCTCATCTAGAGCTAATCTACCACCTCAAAGAAAATGGACCAAGAATCACCCTTTTGAACTGATCATTGGTGATGCTACATCTAAAGTGCAAACTAGAAGGGCTACTCAAGATGAATGTCTGTATAGTAGCTTTCTATCACAGGAGGAACCTAAGAGAGTGGAAGAAGCTCTATTGGATCCAGATTGGATTTTAGCAATGCAGGAGGAGCTAAACCAATTTGAAAGGAACAAAGTATGGAAGCTGGTACCCAAGCCAAAGAACAAGAGTTCTATTGACACAAAATGGGTATTCAGAAACAAGATGGATGAAAATGGCATTGTCATAAGGAATAAAGCCAGATTGGTTGCTAAAGGCTATTCTCAACAAGAGGGAATAGATTTTGATGAAACATTTGCTCCAGTTGCCAGACTTGAGGCCATCAGAATCTTTCTAGCCTATACAGCTCATGCCAATTTCAAAGTCTATCAAATGGATGTCAAGAGTGCATTTCTAAATGGGGAATTGGAGGAAGAAGTTTATGTAAGCCAACCTCCAGGATTTGAAGATCCAAACTTTCCAGACTATGTGTATTATCTGTTGAAAGCACTCTATGGATTAAAGCAAGCACCTAGAGCCTGGTATGAGACTTTGTCAAAATTCCTTCTAGATAATCACTTCACAAGAGGTACTGTTGACAAAACTCTCTTCTTTAGAAATGTTAATGGCTCTAAAATACTTGTTCAAATTTATGTAGATGATATTATATTTGGATCTACTGATGATAAGCTTTGTAAAAAGTTTGCTAAGTTAATGCAAAGTAAATATGAAATGAGCATGATGGGAGAGCTAACTTATTTTCTTGGTTTACAAGTTAAACAAGTTAGTGATGGAATTTTCATTAGTCAAACTAAATATATTTATGATCTTTTAAAGAAGTTTGACTTAATGGATTGTTCATCTGCAAAAACTCCGATGGCCACTGCCACCAAGCTTGAATTAAACAAGGCTGAAAAGTCTGTGGATATTTCAAGTTATAGAGGCATGGTTGGCTCACTTTTATATTTAACTGCTAGTAGACCTGATATAATGTTTTCTACATGTCTCTGTGGTAGATTTCAAGCTGACCCTAAAGAATCTCACTTAGTGGCTATTAAAAGAATCTTCAGATATCTCAAAGGGACTCCAAATCTAGGAATTTGGTACCCTAGAGAGTCTGGTTTTGATCTAATTGGCTACTCAGATGCAGATTATGCAGGCTGTAAAATAGACAGGAAAAGCACAACTGGCACCTGTCAATTTCTAGGGAACAAGCTTGTGTCATGGTTCAGCAAGAAGCAAAATTCTGTTTCTACATCAACAGCTGAAGCTGAGTACATTGCTGCTGGTAGTTGCTGTGCACATATACTATGGATGAGGAGTCAACTATTTGACTATGGTTTGACTGTTGACAAAATTCCAATATTCTGTGACAACACAAGTGCCATTGCCATTACTGAAAATCCAGTGCAGCACTCAAGAACCAAGCACATTGATATCAAGTACCACTTCATTAGGGAACATGTGATGAAAGGTACAGTGGAACTTCATTTTGTTCCAAGTGAAAAGCAGATTGCAGACATATTTACCAAGCCACTTGATGAATCAACATTCACAAGATTAGTAAGTGAGCTAGGTATGCTTAATTATTTATAAATTTATGTCCTCTATATAATCTGCATTGAAGCTTGAAATGAATTTGCTGCAAGAACAAAGTTGGCTTTAAGAAAGACCTATCCTATCAACGGATATTCCCTATCCGTTGAAAGCCAAAATTGTTCTATCAACGGATGTTCATTATCCGTTGAAAGACAAATACATTTCTGGTAATTTTGTCCCTCAACGGATAAAATAGTGTTGATCATCAACGGATAACTATTTACCTTATTCGTTGAAGTGTCACATCAGTTACTTTCCGTAAGTCACAGCCGTTGATTTCTTTACTTAACCGTTGATACAGATATACATTGTTGTATGTATTTGTTTTAAAGGCAGTTTAGAATTTCTACAGTTTTATTTATTCTTAAACGGCTATAATTTACTTAAAAGTATCATTTTATTTATGTTTTAATTCAAGAAAGTATAAAAGCCCATTGAACTCTTATTTTTCACTTTACGCTTTCTTGCAATTTTCATTCTCCTTCTCTTCCAAAATTCTCAAGTTTTTCTCTGCAACCTCTACTCACAACAATGGCACCAGTAGTCAAAATTATGTCTCAAACAGGATTTGTTTATGAAAAGAATAATTTCGTAGCCTTGGTTGAAAAGAATGAAGCCCATTCTGATTATCACAAGATGATGGACTTCATCAAACACTGCAAACTGAGCTATGCAATGCTGGAAGCCCCAACCATCTATTGTGAGGTGATTGAGGAGATTTGGACAACTGCAGAGTTCAACTCCACAGATATGACTATTGCCTTCTCTCTCAAAGGTAAGGATTATTGCATTAACTGTGATGATATACAGTCTTGCTTTAAGTTGCCTGAGAATAATGCCATGACACCACACACTGATAAAGATGTATCTGCTATGTTAGATTCCATAGGCTATGCTTTTGATTCTGGAGTTTTCTTGGAGATGCCTTTATTAAGGTTTTCTCTGGGAAGATTAGCAATTTTGATGCCATAACTTCATCTCTTGTTAATATGCTCTACATGTTAGTTTCTGATAGGTACTTTAATTTTAGCAACTGTGTCATGCTAGAATTAGGTTCCAGATTAGGTAACAAAGCTAATAGACCACATAACATCTACTATGCTAGATTCTTTATGTTATTGGCTAACCATGTTGCTGAAGGCTTGGTCATATCAAATGAGAATAATAAACTCAAATGCTGGGCACAAGAGAAAAGGGTCCTTGCAGACCTTTTGAGAATGAACCTCAACAGCCAGGTGCCATTGGTATATTTGCCAATCATGAATTCACCACAGGTAAGTGAGGTAAACACTTCTATAACTCCTACTATCTCCAACCCTAGTTGCATCCTCCCAAAAGGGTGCAACTATTGAAAATAGTCCCCAACCAGGGACACAGACCAAAAGAGGGAGGGACACTGAAGCCACACATTCACCAATTAAAGCCTTTTCAAGAAAGAAGAAGGCCAAGACCCTAGTTTCCACACAAGGGGCACACACAGCACAGATACATCCACCTGTATCCGTGCCTTCACAAATTCAGCTTGATGTGATTCCAGCAAATGTGGAGTCATAGCCCCATTCTCTCATAATAGAAACACACCAATCATCAAACTCTCCATCACCCTCTCTGGATGTGGATATGATATTCACATCAATTCCTGATTCTCCCTCATTAAAACTCAGGGAGGAGCCCCACTCAAAACCTGATGATCATCATCTTTTAGATGATTTGTTGGATCATCAGCCAATTCTTTCAGATGTAGTTAAAGAATCTGTGTTACCTCACTTAAAATCAATTCACACAGATTCAACAATTATGTCACTTTCTATATCTACATCTTTTCCTTCTTCAACGGATATCTCTCATCCGTTGACAAGTGGTTGTTCTTCAACGGATAAGCTTAACAACAGTTATTCGTTGATACCATCAGTTTCCACTTCAACGGATACTCCCTATCCGTTGATGGTCTCTACACACATAACAAAAACAATTCCAACTGTAGAGGACATGGCTACTGTACAATCACTTTTAGGTTTGAGGGAAGGGAGTGATCTTTTGAGTGAGAGGCTGGGTTGCTCCCAGGCAAAAGGAGAGGTTGAGAGTCACCATATGCATGCTATTTCTTCCAGCATGTCAAAAGTGAGTGAGGGGAGTGCCACCTTTGAAGGTGAGGGTGAGGGTGTGAGGGTGTGTATGAGCCAGGGGGAGCCCCTGATGCAAGAAAATAGAGAAAAAGAGAGAAAGGCAGGTACAGAAGCTATAAGGGTGGATCCAGCCATTGCGAGTGAGTCAATGAAAGTGGATGATGTAGAAAAGGAAAGACAATTTCAGCAACATTACAAAGCTGAAATTGATAACATTTCCTTGGATGCTGACACTTTTACTCATCCTGTTTCAGCCTATCAATTATTGGCTGCTCAGGGCAATGTGGAGGCAGAACAGACATTAAACATTGTACACACTTCAGAATCTCTTCTCAGAGACAAAGCTGCTGTTAACAAGCTGCCTTCTCAAGCTGCTGAGCCATCTGAAGAATTTGGAGTAAATTCTAATGATGATGACTCTGATTCTTTGGATGAGAGCATGGACTTAGGGGGAGTAGCAGGCCCAAGTTCTGTTCCAGATCTTCCTGAATGGGCATGGGCAAAAGCATCAACACCAGGAGAGTTTGGTGTCACTTTGGTCAGACAAGTCATGACAATTCAGAAGGCCCTTCAGGAGACTATAGATGCTGGTACCAAGGCAATTCTTCAAGCTCATCTGGAATCTCTGCATCTCTTGCAGTTGCAGCATTTCAAACAGAATCTGAGTGTGGATGAGCTCAAGCAGGATATTGCTGATCTAAAATCCTACAATGCTGAGAAGTTGGATTCAGTCATACCTTATGGTACTATACAAGATTTGTTGGGGAGACTGAGGAAAAAATCTGATGTTGACAAGAGACTGGCCAGATTGGAAACTAGAGTTCAGATCATTGAAGACTCTATGGTCACCATTCTTCAGAATCAACAAACTCAAACAAATCTACTCATGCAGCTGGCAAATGCACAAGGCTTGACCCCTACCCTTGATGATAACAAAAAGGGGGAGAATAAAGGGGAAGGGGAAGGAGAGCCATCAACAACAGTTCAAATTTCTCAAGTGCTAGTTCCTGTCATCACCACTTCTCCAATTATTCAAATCAAAGGAAAGCTTGATGGAATTGATCTAATCTAGATAGCAGCAGCTGAATTGCAAGTCAAAGAGCAAAGGAAGAAGATTGATGAAAAGATGCAACAAATATTTGGTTCTACAACTTCTCAATCACAATCTGTGAAGCATAGCACAAAAGTGGAATCAATTATTATGGAGCTTAAGCCAGTAGGGAGGAATAAGGTTGGAGAGACTTCTTCCAAGGATCTGAAACCTATGGTTCTCAAGCCCAACAACAGATCCAATAAGGACTCTACAAAGAATCCTCTGAAAGAAGTGAATTTTCCTCTTCCAAAGGCTGATGAGGACAAGCTTTTGGGTAGAAGTATCTCAAAACTCAAAGAGACCATGGATGTGGCTGTAAGGAGGAACATAGCTATTATCTTCAGAGAGGGAAAGAGTATATGTGTGATGCAAGGACATCCCAAATTCTCAATAGCCAAGAGGGAAGAAACCAGAAGGTTGAAGGAAGAAGCCAAACAGCTAAAGGCTGACAAAAGAGCACAAGCAAAGCTTGAAAAATAGCTAAAGTCAAGTCAGGCTGAAGAACAAAAAGAAATTGAAGATAAAAGTGAAGATGAAGCTATGGGGGACATGGTTGATACTGATATGGAGGAAAGAAGTAAGGGAATAGAAGAATGGAAAAAAGGGAACAGAAAGAAGGTCAATGCAAAGAGAAAGATGGTAGATGAGACTGAAGAAACCCAATCAATATCCAAACCACTACCCTCTATTCCTGAACCCATTGTGCCTGACCCCTTCATGAACATTCATGGTGAAACAATCATTCCCAAGGAGGAACCAATTGATTGGGACACCATCAAATTGCCCACCTTCCTAACCTCTTCTCCACCATCAAAGAAGCAGAAAAGAAGAATCAAATCAATACCCTCTAAAGCCTCAATCAAATTCACACAGAAGCCTAAGCCTAAGCCTCAAGCCTCTAAGGATGATTATGTTTACATCTGTGACATAAAAGAATTTTCAGACATTGAACTCTATTTGGATGAGCTGGAGGAAGTAAAGGGAATAGCTGCCTACAGACAGCTACCAGAAAGACTAGTGTTCAAATACAAAGGAGATGGGGAAAGAACCTGGCCTCTTTACAGAATTCTGAATGAAGGCTACTCTACCTTGATTAGAGTCTACTCAGCCATACAAAGGGATTCTGGCTTTACCAGGACTGCCAAGACTGAGATTCTCAACAAGATTGCCAACATAAGGAAAACTTGGAGGGAACCCAATGCTTTGCCTAGAACATTACTCATTCAAGAAAGAGGAATTACAATTCACAAATCACCTCATTGGCTGATGGAGTTCAGAGACAACAAAGGAGTCAGAAGATTTTTCAGAATTGAAGATCAGCTCAAGATTGCCAGTAATGAAACTCTCAAGGATATGCAATCTAAGTTAGACATCAATAAAGAAGATGAAGCTGAATTCTATAGACAACTTCAACTTCAAATAGAGGAGAATGACAGGAGGCTAGGAAAGAAAACAAGGAATCAAAGGAAAAGAAACTAATCTGCTCAGGCTAAAGGAGCACCCTTGGAAATAATGTAACTCTTCAATTCCATCTCAGCATACACATTTTTGTAGCACTTTTGAATTTCTGCTTTATTACAGTTTATATATTTGTCAAGTATTTTGTTATCATCAAGCTAAACCCAAATTTATGCCTGCAGTTCTAGTAGACATAAATAGGGGAGATTGTTAGGAATATGTATATTAGTTTGATGATAAGATAAACAAAACACTTAAGTAGAAATCTAGTGTTTGTAGCCTCAACGGATAAGACCATCTTGGCTATCCGTTGAAGTAGTAGCTTTACTTAGCAATAAGTTTAGTATTGTAGCACATTTCATTCTCTGGATTCAAGTTGTAATTCTTAGATGTTGTAGGAAATTATCAGTCATGTTGACTACTAATGGATATGCAAATAGGAGGGCTAATTGTAAATATTTCATGCCTTGTAATTTTGTATAAGTGAAGAAGTATCAACGGATATTGAAGACCTTCAACGGATAAGAAATAAAGTTTCAACGGATGTCTCTAATGCTTCAACGGATAATATCCATCAACGGATAAGTGCTTCAACGGATAAAGACTTTAACTGATAATGTATCAACGGATAAAGCTTCAACGGATAAAGCCTCAACGGATAAGGCATCAACGGATGAAAGCTTCAACGGATGCTTAGTTCATTAGCAGTTGATAGTGACAATTCACAAGCTGACAGAGGCACATGGGTTGACAGAGACAAACTGGAATGTGGAAGCCTCTAGGAGGAATCAAGAAAATGCAGCGTTTCTATTCTGATGCAAACAAGGGAGTATTCAAAGATTCACAGATTATCCTAGATTGCATTGGATAGAGAAATGAAGAAGAAACATGTGAAGAATCTTTTTAATTATATTTTACAGTTTTGTCTTCACTTGTAAACTTGGTGATATATAAACCAAGTAGCAGCTAGTAATTAGATAAGAGATTTCCAGAGCTGTTTAGAAATATCCAGAGAGAAAATCATCTAGTTTGTACTAGGAAGCAGCTGTGATTTAATTCTTTGAATCACAGATTTTCTGAAATAACACATCTCTGGTGGAACAACAAATCCACCAGAAAAGTTTTTAAGTTTTTTGTGTTCTTAACATTTGTGTTTGAATATATATCTATCTGTATTAGCTTCAAGCAATTCACACACTTGTTCTCAAAAACACTTAGCCTTAGAAACTGCTCAAAACTTGAAAAAGTTTTGAGATTTACATTCAACCCCCCCCTTCTGTAAATCTCATTGTTAGTCCACTGGGAATAACAAACAGTCCAAATCCGGGTTCAAGATTTGGTGTCACTAAACAATCTTTACATAATATAAAGTAATATACAATGACCCCTTAGTTCCAGATCGTTTACAGGTTATGGTATGAAACAATAATCTAACCTTCTACAATTCATAACAACTAAAAATACAGGATTAAATCCCTTTGTACTAATTCCTTTTTTTATTTTTTCTAACATCTTCATTCTCTTGCAGCGGAGATCTTTCTAAGTTCTGTTATCTACTCAAAGCTATTCACTTTTATCCTCATTTATTTCTGAAACAAATAAGAATTTATAAAGCAAGAGTGAGCCAAAAATGCCCAACAAGTATATAACTGAGTTCCAAGCATCAATATCAAAGGAAAGTTTCTGGACAAAATCTTTAAATAATTTTAGAAAATTCTATCTATTTGAGGGAGTTGAGCGAATAAACATTGGTTTTTACCAACCCTTAATTATAAATCAAAAGTGACAAGCAATTCCCAGATTCATCTCCCAAATCAGGGTTTTGTCCGGTTTTGGAATCATAAAAATTTTCGAGAGAGAATGCCGTTAATGGCGATCAACAATAAATTAGACTGGACACTTATTCGCACTTATATCCTGCCGATCAGCCAGTATACAGTGCAGATCTATATCTCACTATATAGATCCAGTCAGGTACCCAGGCACTATCGCCCAAGGGTCCGGTCCATCCCCGGCCCATAGGGTCCAGCTCATCACTGGCCCTCACAGTAACCATAGTATTTTGATGTCAAATCATTTTGATTTCAAAACATCCCAATTCAGGGTCCGCAAATAACCCGGAAGAATATGTATTTGCTCAAGAGATCAATCGATAATATAGAAATAATAATGAAAAGGACTTGCATAATTAAGAGTAATTGCAGTGAAATATAAAACAATTAACTATTCTGAACTTTGAATAGGAATGAAGTATTTGTCGTATGTTACGAGAAAAGTAAGGAATACTTGCCTTTATAAGCTTTAACCATTAATATTGGTTGACATTGGTTCGACTTGAACGTTGGGCTTTATTGTCAAAACACTAGTCTACTCTGGATACGATTCTATCCTTCATGTCCTTCGATGGGAAACTTGTTGAGCCTGACGATTGACCACTAGGCTATTCTTAGTCTGACGTCAATCCTCGGGTCTTGTGACTAGAACCTACAGGGTTGAAATACCCTAATTCAGATAATCGCTTAAGCTTAATACGATATCACTATTACTTCTACCCATACGATTTCATATTCTGACTCATATTTATATGTTTTATAGAAATACACATAGCAATTATGGTTCACATCTTCGAAACTCGGTTCGGTATTTGTTTTCGGAAAGTACGTATACTCGTTGTTTTGAAAAATAGGGTAATCGATTATTTATAAAATATCTTGTCTTAACACATAATTAGGTTTCGTAAAATTTAATTACATATCCTTGTTCGACGTCTCCGATAATTATAGGTTACGTTCCCCTATTTTCGGAATTAATTTCATCGCCACCGTCGGCTCGCCGAAACTCATCGCCGATGGCGGTAAAATTCGTGGGTACCCGATTAAATTCGGGTTTCCAACGCGAATCCCACCGATTTACTCGTAACCTTCAAAAATAAAAATCTGAATAATTAGGGGAATTTATTCGAAATATTTTACCAAATAATTCGAGTAAATATTTTAAATATTCACTTTGAATTTTTCAGCACCTAATCGAATAACCCACAATAATTACTCGAATTTCATCATTTATTTTGATCAGAATTTCAGAAAATAACAAAATAAACCACCAATTTCAAGCAACACACGCACGCATGTGTAACACAGAAAAAGGCAGCCAGAAAAAGGCAACCGAAAAAAGTCACACCGGGCCGGAAAATCGACCAGAGAAGGAGAAATAAAGAAAAACAGACACAGACCACTATACATACACATACGTATACATATGATCCAAACGAAAAAGGCAATAACCAGGAGGCTGGAAATTACCGGAAACTGGTTGGAAAAAGAACTGAAACGGCGGCGATCGGAGCAACCGGGAACAGAAAGGAAGGAAAACGGGGAAAGGTTAAAGAGGGAGGGGAGAGAGAGGAGAAACATGGGAGAGGGAGAGATAGAGAGATTGAACGAAGAGAGAAACAGGAGAGAAATTGAGAGAGCAAACGTGGACCGAGAGAGAGACTTGAGGATAAGGAGGTGAAAAGATAAGGGTACAAATTTCTATCTACTTTGGTTTCGATTTTATCCTGATAGCCTAAATTTATCCCGTAATTAATAATTTAACGAGCAATTTACGGGTAAAAATACCTCGAAAAATTACCAAAAACTTTAAAATTCCATTAATACTTAAAAACTAATAATGTGGATTTTATTTTTATTTTTATTAAATCATTTTGACTCGTAACTAACACCCGCATTTAACAATTAATCATACAAACGCGCGGGTGAGTAAAAGCCATAAAATTTCCGGAATAATTTTAAAATTCTCGAAATATTTAAAAGTTAACAGAATAAAATTTTCATGATTTTTGAAACATTTTGAAATTAAATACTGATTTTACAATTAAATGAAATCAGAAAATCATTTAAAGATAAATAATCTATAAAATATTGATTTCTAAATTTTATAAACTCCTAAAAATAATAAATAAAATTACAAGGCAACAAAAAAATTTTAGGAACAACTTTTGCATTTATGAGAATAAATATTCAATAAAAATCATTTTTAAAGCAAAATAAATTCATACAGCTCAGTAATTAATTATAAAATTAATCTTCGTACCGAACAAATTACACATAATTAATAATAAAGCAACACACAGCCGACAAAACCATCTCATATTTTATTTATTTAATAATTCGATGATTATATTTATATATCGGATCCGAAAATAGATTTTTTAGCCGCTAAGTAATTATAAAGACGATACAAGTTATTACCAGATTTGGATAATTATCAAAACTGAATTTCCTATAAAATACTTTATACGAAAATAAATTAATAATACCTTGCCTCTAAAGAATACGGGTTTTATTGATCTATAAAATGATTAGTGTATCGAAAATTTTATGTCGGGACTCGTACAGGTCAAACCGTACACCGGATCGAAAAAGTCAAGACACGGAAAGTGTTCGGAATCATCAGATTAGGTTAGGAAGGAGTTTTCCGAAGAGTTTCGGGTTGTAAAAACGCAAAAACGGTTGAAGTGGGATGATTTCCGATTCTAAAAAGTAATTTTATACACTACAAGAAATTTTGTTATTGCTAATGGCATATTTTGTTGGCAAGTTAAGGAAATCCGTTGGCAAAATAGGTTCCCAACCGAATGCCAACTAAACCCAACGGTTACAGGAAACGTCGTTGGGAAGTACCTTGCTAACCGAGTTGAGTGTTCTGTTACTAAGTTAACAACAAAATAGTAACAAATTAATAACACACCACATTAACCAAAAAAACACCACATGCTAACATAATATTTGGTTAGTAATTCTAGCAACAAATTTTTAACGAAAATTCTGGTTTGTAATTCTAGCAACAAATTCCTAACAAAAAATGTAGTTAGTAATTCTAGCAACAAATTCCTAACGAAAAATCTATTGCTAAATTTAGTAACAGAAAACTATCGGAACTTTCAATTTTTAATACTAACAGACTATTCGGTTGTTAAATTTACTAACAAAGAACTGGTGTCCGCCTGCTCAAATAGTGTGCAATATTTTCATTTTTTGAGATGACAGATTTTCTATATCTATTCAAATGCAAATACAATAAAACGTAACAAAGTCATTTTTTTCATATAGATAACATTTCCTTACAAACCAATCAAAAATAGGGTAAGAGCTAAATTATCAAGTAGTAAGCCCAAATAAAATATCCAAAAACAGTCTTCAATTAGTACTGAGGCTTGAACTGGTCATTATATGATCATAGGTTAGTGTCCTTACAACATTATATTAGTGTCCTACAACAAAATATAGTTAAGTGCAACTTGAACATACTAAAAACACCAAACATACTGATGAACTAATTACTCGTTAACATTCTCGCTATCTGAATCTGAGTTAGGGGTGGTAGGGGACTAAGCTTGTGCAGAAGTAGCCTCAAGATTTTTGGCTATTTGATTCTCCATTTCTTTCATCTTATTATTCAGCACTTTTATTTCCTCCTAGCAGCTTTTGGTTTTCAGCATCAGCAAAGATTGAGCTGCAAGGAATATGATTCTTCGACTTATAAAATAGACTTTGCTATGAACCAACTCCACACACTCTCTTTTTCCTGTCAATCCCTCCTGCCGCCTCAACTTTCTCATGCAGCTCACAAAGTTTGAGAAACGTTTCCTTGCACCCAACAACAATATTCCAGCCAAAATCAGTAATATTAGCCTAAATCAGTAATATTTAATAATATGGACACACTTGAGCATCACAAGTCATCAGCAGATATCACAAAGACAGCAACCAACTTATCCAAATCATAAACTAATTAATCTTCTTAAATAGATAGGGCTAATAAGCTCTCCCTAGCCAGGTACTCCAATTGTGCAATCTCATAGACAAACCCTTAATTCATAACAAAGCTATCCATATACTAATATTTTAGTAACACAATTCACCTAAAGGTTCTAGATGTGTGAATCCTCACAATCTGTAATTGTTAATATTTTAGTATCAAACTATGTATTACATATGCCTCACATACTATAAAGTTATAGTTGTGTACCTATCTTCAGGTTTCTTTATTTCAAGTACTTGCAATATTTAGATTCTAGGTAGGTTCTCTGTTCTTTTAATTAAGTATAATATTTTAATACAAAAGTCATGCTTTTATATTATCAGATAGCTTCATGAAAAAATTAGACTACTGTAATTTGTAACTAAAAATGAGAGCCTTAATCAGTTGATACATTTTGATACACAGCAAGCACACCCTCCGCTAACATATATGAGTTGGAACTGGGCATTACAATTTCGCAAAAGAATTGCAAACAATTTTAAACCTTTGTCAACCGATTGGTTTTTTAAGCATATACTAGCATATACTAAGCTAAAAATAATTTTAAGATGGAAGGCAAAAAGCAAAGTAAGGCGCTCTGGTTAAAATCTAATTTCTATATTTTTTTACTGTCCTTTGAATAAGAATATGGACAATAGAAGTATTACCACTGTACCTGGTTTATTATTAAAATTATTAAATAATTTCTAAAAAATTAAATGCTTATGTACTCTGTAATAAGAATCTCTAACAAAGAACAAAAATCATTAATGGAACCACAAAAAGCCATCTCATACAAATACTTAGAGAACTCAAACCTTATGATTAAAGAGTATGGATGTGAACTCATTCATCGGAAAGAAAGAAATGATCTGACAAGAATTTACAAACCTTATGATTACACATCTGATAAGTCTAATATCATTGATCAGTGTTTCACTGTGTGTGTTGGGGGTGAATTTTACCTTGTATACTTTCAAGAAATGTACTTAAGAGATGAACTAAAGCTATATTATAATTTTTTTTAGCAGATTACTTTCTTCTGAAACTTGGTATTTCTAGCAGCGAGGATGACATGTATCTTGCAAATTGTCAGAGCATAGTAATAGGTATCAACCAGATTTATACTACAACTCTGGCCGACAATATATTCATATTTCTATAAGGAAAAAGGCCAACATACCTTGTTTATGTACTTCAAATCCTTCTGAATTTGTTTTGTGCCCAGTTCCTGAAAGCAATATAAGAAGAAACAGACAAGAGAAGTTAGAGTTTTCAAGCCATAGGAATTCAACAGAAGCACACCGACCAGATATACCAATTATTTCAAAAATGACACTTATTTACTAAGTTTCAAAAAGGGGGCCTCAGGCTATGAGGCAAAGTAGGTAGTGCCTTGTCAAACCACATAAGGCGGGGCAATTCCCTGAAGCAACATAAGAGGTCAACGCATGCAAAGAAGGCACCATGGCTTTAAGAGGCTTCCCGTAAAAAAAAATTTGGCGTATTGTCCTAAATTTATATTTATAATCTTCACTTTTCAAGTACAATTACTAATTAAGTACCGGATTGTTAAAGTTGTAGGGAAATGCAAACTGAAACGAATTAAAACTTAAGAGTCATTTTCATGTAGCAGAAAATGATTTTCATGTATAATATTTTGCAGCAACTAATTACCATGAATATTCCTGCACTTGCACGCTTATTACGACAAGTAGTCTAAACTAGAGCATACTAAACCATCCTCCTTGTTAATATTTGCACTTTGACTTTCCTTCTTCTTTTTCATAATCTGAAATATAAAAATAATACATCTATCAAATTACGCATTGTACTTAGTCAAATGCATTTATACATAGAAACAACCTGAAATTAAATTTGAATTTAAAGTTTACCTTAGCAAAACCATCATCTCCGTCAGTTGCATCTCCATCAGTTGCACCACCGCTGCGTTTCTTTAGCACATAAATGGAGCAAAACCAACAACTTTATTACCAATATCCTCATTAGGACTTCCATCATTCTTCGTGGGCCGATAAAAGACACAAGTTAATATCCTCATCTCAAGAACTTAACACATATACAAAGAACCCAATTAGTTATTCTTACTTCTAAATTAACAGATTACAAATTGTGGGTAGAAGCAACATCAATGGCTTCATCTCAAGAATCCAACACATATACAAAGTTCAATTAGGTTAAAAACCAGATTAATTTAACAAAAAATTTGAATTATTTAAACTATTAGGTTAGGGGCTTTTTAAATGGACAGGGAGGTTTATTCGGTTACACAAAATCAACCAAAATAACAGAGCGAAAAATACATATACAAAGATTTGCCTTCCTATACACATAATAGTAATCTATATACATACAGAGAAGAAAATGAATACTAGTAAAGGAATACAGAGAAGGCACATACTAGTAAAAGATTTGCTAATTTCTTCATCTTCATTTGTAATCCACCGTTCGATTAAACTGAAGTTCGCCGCCTCTTTACAGAGTGAGGAGAGGGAGTAAAAAACCCTAGTTTGTTTGTGTCTTTGTATCTCGACCCAATCCTCTAATGTGCCTGCTTTTATATTTTCCATAAAAAAATAATTAAAATATAGTATTGGATAATGTGCTACATATGCACCATTTAAAATTACAATAATATTATATGACTATAATAATATTATAGTATATATTGAGATGAATTTAACATATATTGAGATGAATTTAATTTATACTATAATAATTTAATATATATTATAGTATATATTGAGATGAATTTAATAATAAAAAATTTATTCTGAGAAATCGCTGTAATCATCTTCACAATAGTTACTATCTTCGGTTTTTGAAGATCCTTCTTCTTCGGATTCATATTCCGTTTCTTCTTCCGGAGTTTCATCACCATCATCTAAATCTACTCCAATTCCACTTTCATCATTTAGATGTGTTGGAATATCATTCGTGCTAATATTGAGTAGAAGTTATATTGTTATCTATATTTGTATTTTGTACTTGTAACGCTTAAAGTCTGTAAAAATGCAAAGGAGCGGACTGGAGTCTTTTTCCTAAAACAGTATCAAGCCTAAGGATTCTATCTGGAAGAAGATCAAGAATATCATGCCTTAGAAGAATTTTGAAGAAGCTTGGAGTTGAATAAATCTGTTTGGAGAAAAATGTTCTAAGTCAAGATCTCTACAAGTCACAGATTTAATGTTATAGAGAAGTCATTCGAGAACTCCAGAATGGCTTATCAAGAAGTCATTCAAACTCCAGAGAGTACCGACGGATGACCAATGTCTACTCGATGGATGAGAAACTTCTACTCGATGGATGAGCAGTGTCTACTTAACGGATCAGCAATATCTACTCGATGGATGAGCAACATCTACTCGATGGATAAACAATGTCTACTCGACGGATAAGCCATCACTACTCGACGGATAAGAAATATCCACTGGGAGTAGAGAAGTCAGGAAAGCTACTCGAGAACTCAAGAAGATATCGACAAGTCATTCTTTCACTAAAGAACTCAGAGTTATCGACAAGTCTATATACATTCGAGAACTCAGAGATATCCACAAGTCAAAGTGAAGATATGAAGACTAGAGATCTCGACAAGATGAAGACCTCTACAAGCCAAACTCATTATGGAGTGCTAGAGATCTCGATAAGCCTATGTACTTATCGAGATGTTAAGTGTTCTATTAATTCAAACTGGAGATCTTGAAGTACAGTCTCAAAGTACAGAATTGCAGATCAGTTTAATATCCAAGATAAATAATCAACAAACAATTCAACAGCTGGATTGACAAGTCTACAAAAAGCAGTTTAAAGGGTGTGCAAGATCAATGGCAAAGATTAACTGACAGAGGAAGATTAAAGTAAACACGGGATGCCAAAGATATGCTAAGCCAGAAATGGAAGATTTGTTTTTCTATAAATAGAAATGACAAGTAACAGTTTAGAAAAGTTAATAGCATGTTTATTATCCATTGTGTAAACCAGCAAGTAACTGAGATATAAAGTTAACACTGGTCCTCTAGTTAGAAGTAACAATTTAGATCAATTTGAAAATTTTATATAATTTTTCTATTCCTGATATGCAAGATGAATTTGAAAATTTTATGCAAATTTTTTTTATTACTAAAATCGGTATAACTTAACATACATACGGTTGAATCGTCAAAAAATCATTTAAAATATATACGGTTAATCGGCAACAAATCTCGTTTTAGGAAGTACAACTTTTCCTAGATTTTTCAATTAGTAACATGCAAGATGAAGCTGAAACTTTTTTGTGATTTTTTCTGATGACCAAAATCAACATATCTTAACATCCATGCGGTTGGATCGTCGAAAAAATTATTTAAAAAATTATTTGGTTAATCGGGAATGAATCTCGTTATAGGGAGCATGACTTTTTCTTGATTTTTCTATTCCTGACATGCAGGATGAATTTGATATTATTTTTTGTAATTTTTTCTTAGGACTAGAATCGATATATCTTAACATATGTGCGGTTGGATTGTCGAAAAAATTATTTAAAAATTTATTTGTTTAATCGGGAACGAATCTCGTTCTAGGGAGTACGCCTTTTTCTTCAATTTTCTATTCCAAACATCCAAGATGAATTTGAATTTTTTTTGTAATTTTTTCTTAAGACTAAAACATATATATGTTAAAATCTGTATGGCTGGATCGTCGAAAAAAGCATTCACAACTAAAATATATGTTACGCAAAACTAAACTAAACTAACAATGTTAGCAACAAAAAATTATGATGCTTATATTATAAACTAATGTTTAGGTAGTGACATGAAAATATAATTATAAAAATTACGGAGATTGAGGTAATTAACAATCACGACACATATATAAAAAATTAAAGAGAACCAACTCATTATATCAAACTACATAACGAAATTAACATTAACAAACATATGTCTTATCAAAAAATTGTAATGACTTATACATTCGTTAGCAACATTATAAACATTTTAAGAGGTAAACCATAAACTTGCATAAAAACTAACTAAATAATTAATTGACTATATTAACAAAAGAAATCTAACTATATTAACAAAAGAAATCTAACCATATGTAATTGATACTTTTAATTTGCTAGCGTCGAAGAGTTTGCACGAGGAAGAAGAACACTCCTGAAAAGTTTCAAAATGTGTATTGTTAGTTATTTAGTCATACAACAAGTCGTTGAAAAGTACGGGGGTGGTTAGATATGAAATTTGCTTACCAATAGATTAGTAACAGAATATATTTTAACCGATCCAAAATCACAACGGTTTAGTATCGAAACAAGAGAAAAAACTTTTGCAACGGATCACCAACGTATTACTAACGGAATTGCCAACAGAACTACCCACCGAAATGTCGTTGGGAGGACGTTACCAATTCCTTAGTAAACGGTTGTTATGTCGTTACAACTCCGTTGGTAAATATCCGTTGCAAGTTCATTGGTAGATTTGTTGCTAAGTTCTGGCGGGCTATTTTCGCGCCTACTAATACTAACGAATATTTATGTTGGCATATAAACGTTAGTAAATTGTTGGCTGTTCTTTAGCATATCATTGACTTTTCAACTTTTCTATATCCGTTAGCAATCTGTTAGAAATTGCCAACAGAATGTTTTCCATTGGTAACCTTCGTTGGTAAAACTAAGAATTCTTGTAGTGATAATTACGTAAAAATAATCATTATTAATTCTATAAATCCTTATAAAATCACATAACAATCCAAAAATTCCCAGAAAAATACCAATTAATTTAAAATTAAAATATCCTAATTTTATCAGACATAAACACCCAAATATTAATATCAATCATCAAATGATTCACCAAAATTTACATAATAATTATTTATTGATAAAAAATAATTACACGATATTTCCCGGATGTTACAATGACCATGAAAGTGGTGACAAGGAAGATAATTGATTAGGGAAAGCAACACAAGTATTACTTGAAGCACTGGAACTTGATTAAACCATTTGGTCGAAAACAGTTTTGATAGTAAGTCTCTTGTCAAGGTTGGTGATATTGATTATGGGATTTTACTCTTAATTTGCATCAACCATATGGGAATGATCCTCTGGGGTGGTATCATGGTATAACGATAGCTGTCTTTTTTCTGACATTCTTCACCTAGTATTTCAGAAGTTCTTATTCATTATCTATTATCCCCGAAAGTTGAACACACAAAATTTAAAATTCAAAGTCAAACCATTATAAAAAAAATACAATAATTAAAATTAAATAAAAAGACACAAAATCCTATTAAACAAGTGCCACATTTCATTAACTTCACCAAAAAATCATAGTAAGCGAAATCACAAAACGTACAATCATAATAATCATATAAACCGATTGGTTATGCAAATTTGGTTTCGAAGAACCATTAAGTTGTCGCAATTAATTTAATTCTAATTTAAACTGAAACCTATAAAAAATACACAGAAAAGTACCCTGGAGGCAATTTGAGTCCATTTATTGCTAAACTCATAATGTACTCTAACAATCAAATTCTCTTCTTCCTTGGTAATTGAGCCTATTTTCTAATTGGGTCTGAGATGTTTGTTTTTTATTGAAGTTCATTTCAAAATTCCCTTTTCTTTCATAAAGTTTACCAATATCTCATCCTCCTCTTTCGTTCATGGCCCTTTCCTTAGTACGCTATCATTTAATAACGAGTTTCCGTTGCCACTAATTTCCGATGGTGTGTTGTTAGAATGCGTCATAACAAATATGTAGACGCTAGTAAAATCTTTAGGTTTAGACTTTATTTTTTAAGTGTGCTATAAAAGTTTATAACAATTAGTTAAATGATTTATGAATAGGAATACGATGTTTTAAAATTAGGAATATGATGTACATGATTCACTTTGTAAAACAAAAGGAGCGAGGGTCTTATAATGCTATATAATCATCACATACATATAGATTATCACACGACTGATTTTTGATTACTGAAGAAATGATGCAACTTCTAAAATTGAGAAAACGGTTTCACAAATGCATCATTTGATTAAGAAGCATGGATAATGATGGACAACCGATGCACAAATGCAATGATGTAGTGTCGTAGAATTTCGCAAGAATCATTGTTAATCAGTTATGAGAAAAACGGACATCCATCCATTCCTTCCAAACCCTATCAGCACAAGCCACATCTTTTTGGCAGAAACTTCCATGGTCTATTCATGAATACTTGTAAGTACGTACCATGTTAATACAAACACAAGCTTTACTTTGTTTCTTCTATTTTCATTACTTGTATTATTGTATTAATATTATCATCTTTGCGATTCTTTACTTTTATCACATACAATTTTTATGATATATCAAATCGGATTTTTCACGGAAACAGTTTCCTCTCTTTAAAATAGGACATGATCTGCGTATATCTTACCCTCCCTAAATACTGTTGTTATGGGTCGAGGATCCTTTTCCTGAAAATAAACTGAGTATATTTGATTAGATTTTATGATTGTATACTTTTTTGACGAAGTCAACAACAATAGCTAATTATTGATTAAACTTAGGTCGCTGAGAAAAAAATTGAAAAGATCGAAAATGATGACGCTAAACAAAGATAAAATTGAACCAAGTCGTAAAATTAAAATTGAAAGCGATTCTTTTGGTGGGTTATACGTTAAAGCTAAACTAAATAAATTGAAACTGATTCAATTATATATATATATATATATTTATAAGTATAAGTAATAAAAATTTAAATTTTGTACGGACGAACAATAACTAACTAATCGGTTTATCATAATTTTAGACTTGGGTTTCAGCCTTATTATGCTACTTAAGTACCGTATATGTGGTTCTTCGTACCAAAAAAATTAAATATCCTAATTTTTTTGTTCACAAATACTTCAAAGTAGTAGCATATAGGCAATGAGCAGCTTTTATATCAACTAGCATAATAGCCCGTGCCTGCGAGGCACATGACGTTTCTAACAATGTATCAGAAAGCGAATATTATTTCTGAAATTTCAACTTTTTTGCGGTTAAAAATAATGTATTCAATCCCTAATAATTTAATTAAAGTGTAAAAAATTTGCACCGAAATTAATTTATACCCAATGATTACTTATACATTTAAGTAATAATTTTTATATTACATTTATTTATTTTTCATCCTTTTTCAGACTTTAACGATTTTGCTGATAACAAATATTTTGATTGTACATGATATATGAGTTAAATATATTGTTCTTTATAATTTTTGTAGTTCCAATACATATGACCGTAACATGATGAAAAATTATTGCATATAAAGTAGAATATGTCTCGGTCCAATCTCAAATTTCATGTGTTGAAGTGTAAGTATAATATTAATAAATTATTTGTAGTATTATTTAGTTAGAAAAATATAGGCATACTTGCTATTCATGAACGAGATATGTACTTTAGAATATGTCATTGTGCGTGATAGTGCTAGTATCTGGTCACATATTATTTTTCAATATAGAGACTAATGTAGCGCTATTTTAATAATTATTCATTTTGTTCATAATTGATTGTAACCTTTTTATACATATTTAGTAATCATATATACTAGCTTTCTGCGAATAACTTTTCTAAATTCGATAATTTTTTCATAAATATTAGCACTTAAATTTTCTAGTAATCGTATATATTTTAGAGACAGATTTTGAATGAAATATAAAACAAAATTTAAAATTCGCTCTTTAAGAATTACCATTATTAAAAAACATATTCACATATTTTTCAATTTTGATACTCATTCATATTTTATTTTAATAAAGTGCAATATGGAAAAAAGTTGATTGGGTTACAACATATTTAACTTTACCCGATCATGCGATAACTCGGACCAAATACCGAGTGTTTTTCAAAAATCGGGTCAAAAAATTAATCAGGTTAGCAATTTTGATATACATTATTTATTGACTTTGCCTAAGAAAAGTCTTTAACATATTAATTCATGTGGATGTAGGATGATATAGATACATTATCTTTTTGGTATAACGTATTCGTGGATACAATAAACAAACTTCATCTGTCCCATAATTGTGTACTTATTTGATTTTGATCAATTGACCAAAATAAAACATTATATTTTCTTAAAATTATTATACATATACTTTTCAACAAAATAATATTTATTGAATAAAAAATACATTATAGACTTTATTTTTTTTATATTTCGTGTAAGTGTGAACATGATAATTTGACACTATGAAGTAGTTCTAATATAAGATATCGTAGATTTTAATAAGACAATTACTTAAATACATATATATTGTATTATTTACCAAAAAAATGTTATGTGTTAATTTATTTATATTTTTAGTATAATGACTATCATTTATATGTTACATTTTGATCAAAATTATTATCTGAATTGTAACTTTAATAATATAGAAGCATATAGCTAACTAAATAAATCTATGAATATGAAAGGGAAAATAAAAAAAATGTTATTTCATAAATTGCAATAAGAAATTCAAAGACACATATTAAGTGCTTCATTTAAAGTATAAACTAACATAATAACCAATGCGAGACACGAGTTTTTTTCTAGAATTCTTTTGTGCATCATGCAATTATAATGTTCTTAGTTATTTTCTTATTTGTAAATGTTGTACAATGTCTAACGTATATTAAATACAAGTTGATTGTTTATCAACATGTATTATTTTCATATAAGAACTTACCAAATTACACAAGTTTCTAATATAGCTTATTAAGCAAAAAATATATATTCATGTTTGTGTTGTATAATTTGTATTTAATGAATGGATATAAACAGGATAGTTAGTGTACGTTTAAAATAAAACGATTAAACTTAATATGTAGAATGGCGTTACTATGTTTACAAAGAAAAAACTAAAAATTAACATATATATATATATTCAATATAGAGTTGACCAAAAATTTTGAATTTTATTGAAATAAAATATATGTACTGTTCTGTATTATAACTGAGTTCATGACTAACTTACAATTAACTTACTCAATTTAAAAAGATTAAAAATACAGAGCTAAAGTCAGAACTACTTGCAATTATAATATAAAATAATGTAAAATTTACACTACTGTTAATATAAAAGTTAATTTTCATGAAAAATGTTACTTTTTAAAATTCAACGTATGTATGAAAAGATGTTAGTTTTTTTATTTATACTAATGTTAACAAAGTAAGATTAAGTTATATGTGTGTCAGCATATAAATTATCGTATGTTACATTTTTTTATTGTAAGTAACTCGCAGCCGCTACCCTTTGGGTGCGCACTGGGTAAACCCTACGGGCTCACGTAATAGCCTGCAAACCACGTGAACCAAGGTAAACCGCATTTAAGCGACATGCTCTGACTCAGGAGGCATAATCATAAATTCTCCTCCCGTGAGATTCGAACCTGTGACCAAGAGGATAATTATCCCCTCTTTAACCAACTGAGCCGACCCTTACAGACCGTTATGTTATATTTCCTAGTAAATTACGATGGTTTCAATTATTTATATGCTAAATATATGATTTATGTACATATATATATATTCATTATTAACATCTAGTGAGACAATTGATTACTTAAATAACATGCATTTATAATTATTTAAAAATAAAATTATGTAATAAATAAATTGCAATAATTTATATATGATATTCACATTATCACTCACAAAAATCCATAACTATTTTTTATTCGGTCGAGTACCGATCAGGGTTTTAACATAAAATTAAACTATAAATTGTAAATACTTGTTATTGATATTCATGATTTTTTTTAAGAATTCGATGAAAAAATTATAATTATATCGTTATTTAAACTATTTTTAAGTTTCTTTTATTGCGACTCTAATATTTCTTCATATAATTATTTGATAACATTGTATACTATTCTTCTAAAATTAAATATTTTTCAATTTGATAAAATTTTATAAATATTAGTTGAACTGGTTAATTCCTTCAAATTATTGAATAATATATTTTTTCTTCAAATAGTATAAAATGCATTAAATCAAAAGCTACAATATAATATAGATATAACTTTTATTTGAATAATTTAAAATATTAAAATAATTAAAAACATTTGCACAATATTTTCTTGATCAATGAAAATTGCTTATCTAAAATAATTCTTTTTAAAAGGGTAGTCTTTTTCAAGTGAAAAATGAATAATAAATAGATTTAATATATCATCGTAAATTTAACAAATCTCGCGATATCTTATATCAAATTTCGATATTTTTAAAATCGGGACAACTCTCAAAAACAATAATATGCTACAGTGGAAGTTGGTTATTTTAATACGAATAATCAATTGACTTGATCTTATAAAGACATCAAATACATTAATTTATATTAACATAAGATATTAAAATATTTCACATTATTGGTAAGATATTCTCACCGTGCTTGTAATTTAAATTTACTAAATGTAGAATGTAACGATGTTTTTCGGCGGGTCATGTAGTCAAATTTTGAGTATTTTTTTAACAATAGGCCAAGTTTTGATTTCAAATTCGAAATAAACTAAAATGCATTGACTCATTAAAATTCGAACTTATTTAAATATATAATACCAATATAGATTATTTATATATAAGCGATTCTATTTTCAATATATTTTTTAAAAAAATATATGTACATTTTAACGACTTTTTATGATAAAAAAATATGTTAAAAATATATAAGATATATTTTCAAACTAAAAAATGATTAATAAATAAGATAATAATTCATTTATGTATTATGCCTAACTTTATATCTCGAATTAAGTTTTTTAAAATGACCTGCTCAAATATTTTAAGTAACTATTTTTTTTGCAAAATTCAAGTAACATGCCTTTAAAGTTAAATAAAATATATTCATTTAGTAGAGTTACATATTATGTGTATGATAAAAATCATATGTGATAATATGGTGCATGGTATGAGTTTGTGTAGGTGAATGAAATATCTTGAGTTCGATTCTCACAAATCAAATCTTTTATATAAATATTAAAAATATGGGTATTTTAATCTTTTCAATGAGACTTTTTAATCTCATAAATATTATCTTATTGTTCTCATATTATATATAGAAGATATAACAAAATGGTACATAGTGTTATTAAACTGTTAAACCATAAGAATTAATGGGTAGACTCGTGATTAAAGCATCTCCAGGGGCATTAAGTAAAACACTAGCTAAAATTTTGTTGAACATGTAAGGATTTATCCTCCAATGGTGTTAGCTATATTTATTAGTTATATCCAAAATATTATTTTATATTTAAGTTATTTATATTTAATATAATTGAAAATAAAATATGTATTTAAATAAAAAATATTTAATAACAATATATTTTTTATATTTATAAAAATATTTTAAAGTAAATATTATAAAATATAAATTATTACAATTATAAATATAATAACATATTTAAAAATGGAAAAAATAAAATTAACAAATATTACTTACATATATATAATTTTTAATTGAAGCATAGTAAATATATTATTAGAATTTTTAATTTTAGTTAATAAATAAAATTTAAAAATTAATTAAGGTATATTTGTTATTAAAATATTTATAAAAGAGAATATAGAATAGCATTAGGTTAAGTGTTATACCATATTTTAAGTACGAACTGACGTGAGGTGACTTGTATTGATTTAGATGATGGGAGTACATTCAAATCCAAAAATTAGCCTAACAAGAGCTTGTTGTGCATATGTTGTGTACTTGATGATTTCATGAACAAAACACCTTAGTAGATTTTACTTAGTGAAATAATGTAGCACTCGACGGATAAGAATTATAGTCCCGACGGATAACTCAATATAGTCCCGACAGATGATGACTTATTTATCCATCGAGTGAGTAGCTTATGTAATAATGAGTCTGTAGCACATTTTTGCATTCACCATTGTATAAATTTTGTAAGTAGTATTCAAGTCATGTTGACTTTAATTAGATATGTAGAATAGGTTGATTAATTGTACATAGATGATGTCTTGTAATTCTGCATAAGTGAAATAAAGTCAAGTGTCAGTTTGCTACCCGACGGATAACCTACAATGAAGTCGACGGATGATCAATATCTCGACGGATGATCAATCTCGACGGATGATCATGAACCCGACGGATGAAGAATTCAAATATCAGTTGACAGTGACAACACAGTCAAATGCGTCGAGTGGATGCAAATGGAATATGGTAGCCTATTCAACTGGGTTTTCGAGAACAAAGAAGCATTGCCATTTCCATGCTATTATGAATATATTCAAAGATGCTGGAATAGAGTAATGAAGTAGCATTGTAATAAATTAGATAGTTTTGTTTTTATTATCTTGTCTTATTACTTTGTAATCTTGGTGATATATTAATCAAGAAGTAGCAAATAGAAACTAAATCTGAGAGACAACAAGAGAAACATTTGTAAGCAGAATTTTTAGCATTTCTCTGTATTCTCAGCAGTTCAATATTTGTAAGTAGCTGTGAGCATTCTTGCACACAGGGTTCTCTCGATATATAATATATATCTCTGGTGGAATCATTCAAATCCACCAGAAAGTTTTTAAGGACTCTTATTTTTAATTACTTGTGTTTTAATTCACTTAAGTTTTATTCCGCATTGTGCTAATCAATACACTTATATTTATATTTGAGTTAGAACATTTTATTTCAAGAAAAAGTTTCAAGAATTCCATTCAACCCCCCTTCTGTAATTCTTCTCATATTGTTAAGGGACTAACAATTGGTATCAGAGCAAGCTCTTAACTTACAAAGAGTTTAAAGATCAAAACAATACAGCAAGATGAACAAGAAGGATGTTGGAGTCAAGATCCCTTTTCTGGATAAAGATAATTACCATCATTGGAAGGTAAAGATGCATCTTCATATGCTTTCTCAAGATGAGGCCTATGTGGACTGCATAGAAAGAGGTCCTCATGTTCAAATGAGAGCTGCAACAGGAAACGAGCCATTAGTCCCCAAGCCAAGGCATGAATGGTCTGATTCTGACATTGAACAAGTCAGGAAGGATAAAAAGGCCATGAATATCCTGTTTAATGGAGTTGATGGAGATATGTTTGACAACATTATCAACTACAAAACTGCCAAGGAAGTTTGGGATACAATACAGTTCATCTGTGATGGCACTGAGCAAGTTAGAGAAAACAAGATGCAGCTCCTGATTTAGAAATATGAGCATTTCCATAATGAAGAAAGTGAGTCTCTCACTGACATCTTTAGTAGGTTTCAGAAACTACTAAATGCTCTAAAGTTGCATGGAAGGGCCTATCAAACTAAAGATTCCAATCTGAAATTCCTTAGATCTCTTCCAAAGGAATGGAAACCAATGACAGTCTCATTAAGAAACTCACAAGACTATAAGGAGTTTACTTTGGAGAGACTGTATGGCATCCTGAAAACCTATGAGCTTGAAATGGAGCAGGATGAAAGGATGAAGAGAGGAAAGAAGAAAGGAGGATCCATTGCACTAGTTGCTGAGTTGGAAAAGGAGAATGAAGTGAAGATGGAAGCTGTTGAATCAACTTCAAGGGTCTGTGAGAACAAGGGCAAGGGGCTTGCAGTAGAAAGTGAAGATTCATTGAGCCAAGATGACATGGAGGACATTGATGAGCACCTAACTTTTCTTTCCAGGAGATTTGCCAAGCTCAAGTTCAAGAAGAACTTTGGAGCAGCCAAGCCAAATAGAAACATGGTGGATAAATCAAAATTCAAATGTTTCAAATGTGGCTTGGCAGGGCATTTTGCCAGTGAGTGTAGGAAGTCAGATTCCAGTAAGAAAAAGTTTGAGTCTGTGGATTATAAGCAAAAATACTTTGACCTACTCAAGCAAAAGGAAAGGGCTTTTATAACACAAGAAAATGACTGGGCAGCAGATGGTCTGGATGAAGATGAAGATGTCAGCTATGTCAATCTAGCCCTAATGACCAAGTCTGATGAGGCAGAAACAAGTTACTCAAGCAATCAGGTAATTACTACAAACCTTGCATAATTATCTAAAGCTGAGTGTAATGATGCCATTAATGACATGTCTACAGAGTTATATCATTTGCGTGTTACACTTAAGTCTCTTACTAAAGAAAATGCTAAAATCAAAGAAAAAAATTGTTTTTGAGTGAGAGGAATAATGTGCTTGAGTCTCAAGTAAGAATTGAGTGTAAGATTGCCAAGGAGGAATTAACTGAGTCCTTGAAAAAGGAAGAAATTTTGAAGAAGCAGCTCGAGCGTGAATAAGAGGTGATTAAGGCATGGAAAACATCCAGGGATGTCCATGCTCAAATCACCAAAGTTCAAGGAATCGAGTCCTTCTGTGATGAAGCCTAGAAAAAGAACAAAGAGAAACTAGAACCTAATTTGGTAGATGGACTGCTAACAGATGTAGACTCGACGAATGTTGAGGATCATCCGTCAGATAACAAAAAGTGTTATCCGTCGAATGATGAAAATCATCATTCGTCGGCTGTGAGCAAGCCCATCAGTAAGGCCAAACTAGTTAAGCTGAATGAGAAGTATGGGTCTGTTTCCAAGAACTTTATTTCAGGAGAGTCGAGTCAAGTTAAGAAAGGGAAAAAGGCTAATGTTGGTCACATGACTGTCAAACAGTTTAGTGACAGACTTGAAAAGATTGAGGTAAGAACAGAGACTAAAAAGAAAAATAATAGGAATGGTAAAGTAGGGATTAACAAACACAATAACTACACACCTGATAAATATGCTCCTAGAAAAATCTGTGTCAAGTGTGGTAGTGTAAATCATCTGTCTGTTAATTGCAAATCTGCCATGCCTACTTCCATGTCTGTGCAACCTCAATTTCCTAACATGAATGCCATGCCTCCCATGCCTGTTAATGCTATGTCTACACAGAACATGAATGCACAATTTTCTAATTTGCCATTTGCACCTAATCCTTATTATGCTGCACATAGTATGCCACAAATGCCATTTAGCATGCCTTATTGGAATAACATGTTTACACATATCATGCCATTTCCTGTTAGTCATAATATGCATGATAATTCTGTTGCAATGAATGGTTTCAAAGGCCCAACTCAAATGACTAAGGATGAATCTGAAATTCCTAAGCCAAATGAGATAAAGCCTAAGAAACAGAAAAAGAAAGCTACCAAGGCAGGACCCAAGGAAACTTGGGTACCAAAATCAACTTGATTTGATTTTGATGTGTGCAGGGAAACAGAAAGAATCTTTGGTACTTGGATAGTGGTTGTTCAAGACACATGACTGGTGATTCTGCCCTACTCACAGAGTTTAAGGAGAGAGCTGGCCCAAGTATTACTTTTGGAGATGACAACAAGGGTTATACTGTGGGATATGGCTTGATTTCAAAGGACAATGTTATCATTGAGGAGGTTGCTTTAGTGGATGGTCTCAAACACAATTTGCTGAGTATCAGTCAGCTTTATGATAAAGGCAACTCAGTAACCTTCAATTTAGAAGCCTGTGTTGTGACTAATAAAAGAAGCAACAAAGTGGTTCTCACTGGTGTGAGAAAAGGAAATGTGTACCTAGCTGATTTCAACTCATCTAATGCAGAATCTGTAACTTGTCTTCTCAGTAAAGCAAGTCAGGATGAAAGTTGGCTATGGCACAAGAAGCTATCCCACTTAAACTTCAAGACCATGAATGAGCTAGTAAAGAAAGAACTGGTCAGAGGCATTCCTCTAGTGAAGTTTTCCAAGGATGGACTGTGTGATGCCTGCCAAAAGGGGAAGTAGATTAAAGCATCATTGAGGAAGAAACTTGATTCAACAATTGAAGAGCCTTTGCAACTGCTTCACATGGATTTGTTTGGACCAGTCAATGTATTATCAATCTAAAGGAAAAGATTTTGCCTAGTAATTGTAGATGATTTCTCAAAGTTCTCTTGGACATATTTCCTAAAGTCTAAAGATGAGGCTAGTGAAATCATCATCAATCATATAAGGCAAGTCAATAATCATCCTGATTTCAAGGTTAGAAGAATCAGGAGTGACAATGGAACTGAGTTCAAGAATTCTGTCATGAGAGCATTTTGTGAGGAAAATGGGATTCTGCATGAGTTTTCAGCAGCAAGGACTCAACAACAGAATGGAGTAGTGGAAAGGAAGAACAGATCACTTATTGAAGCTACAAGGACAATGCTTGAAGAATCAAAGTTACCAACATATTTCTAGGCTGAAGCTGTAAATACTGCATGCTACACTCAGAACATTTCTCTGGTTAATCAAGCAAGGTGCATGACTCCCTATCAACTGTTCAAAAACAAGAAGCCAACACTTAACTTTCTTCATGTCTTTGGCTGTAAATGCTATATTCTGAGGAATCAAACTGATCAAAATGGGAAGTTTGATGCTAAAGCAGATGAAGGAATTTTTGTTGGATATGCTGTTGGTAAAGCATATAGACTCTACAATCTAAGAACCAACATTGTTGTGGAATCAATACATGTTGTGTTTGATGATAAAAAGATTGAAGGACTGAAAGATGGAGATTACCATGAGAGCCTCAAATTCGATAATATGGAGATGGTTAGTGATGGCAGTGATGGTGAAAGTGATCAAGAAACAGTGTCTAAGGATAATGCAGATAAATCTACTACCAATGAAGCATAAAACTCAACATCTGATGAGTTGCATAATGTTTCATCCATTGGGAGGCAATCTGTGTTATCCGTCGGGAGACAACCAGCTTCATCCGTCGGTACTCAAAATTCACCATCCGTCGAGTTATCAAAAGGAGCTGGAAGTCAAGATAGATCACCTATAGAAAGTTCCCCTTTCTCAAATCAAAGATCCACAAACTCAGGGGGAGTTTCTATCAATCAAAACTCAATCACACATCAAGACAATAATGAGGTTTCTTCATCTAGAGCTAATCTACCTCAACAAAGGAAATGGACAAAAGATCACCCCTTTGAGCTTATCATTGGTGATGTTTCTTCTAGAGTTCAAACAAGAAGAGCAACTCAGGAATAATGTCTATACAACATCTTTCTTTCCAAGGAAGAACCAAAGAAGGTAGAAGAAGCAGTGTTGGATCCTGATTGGATTTTAGCTATGCAGGAGGAGCTAAACCAATTTGAAAGGAATAATGTATGGAAGCTGGTGCCCAAGCCTAAAGGAAAGAATCCAATAGACACCAAGTGGGTATTCATAAACAAGATGGATGAAAATGGCAATGTAGTCAGGAATAAAGCTAGATTGGTTGCTAAGGGCTATTATCAGTAAGAAGGAATAGATTTTAATGAAACATTTGCTCCTGTTGCAAGACTTGAAGCCATCGGAATCTTCTTAGCCTATGCAGCCCATGCCAATTTTAAGGTCTATCAAATGGATGTCAAAAGTGCCTTTCTGAATGGAGATTTGGAGGAAGAAGTTTATGTCAGTCAACCTCCCGGTTTTGAAGATCCAGAACATGTCTATTATCTTTTGAAAGCACTTTATGGACTGAAGTAAGCACCTAGAGCCTGGTATGACACTTTATCAAAGTTCCTTTTGGAAAATCACTTCACAAGAGGTACTGTAGATAAAAAATTATTTTTCAGAAATGTTAATGGATCTAGTATACTTGTTCAAATTTATGTAGATGATATTATTTTTGGCTCTACAAATGAGAAACTTTGCAAAAAGTTTGCCAAATTGATGCAAATTAAGTATGAAATGAGTATGATGGGAGAACTAACTTACTTTCTTGGTTTACAAGTTAAGCAAGTTAGTGATGGAATATTCATTAGTCAAACTAAATATATTTTTGATCTTTTAAAGAAGTTTGATCTAATGGATTGCACATCTGCAAAAACTCCCATGGCCACTACAACTAAGTTTGAATTAAACACTACTGAAAAGTCTGTGGATATTTCAAGTTATAGAGGTATGGTTGGCTCACTTCTGTACTTAACAGCTAGTAGGCCAGCTATAATGTTTGCTACATGTTTATGTGCTAGATTTCAGGATGATCCTAGAGAATCTCACTTAATAGCTATCAAGAGAATTTTCAGATATCTCAAGGGAACACCAAACCTTGGCATTTGGTACCCTAGAGATTCTGGTTTTGATCTAACTGGTTATTCAGATGCAGATTATGCAGGTTGTAGAATTGATAGAAAGAGTACAATAGGAACCTGTCAAATTCTAGGAAACAAGCTTGTGTCCTGGTTCAGTAAAAAGCAAAATTCAGTTTCTACTTCTACAGCTGAAGCTGAATATATTACTGCTGGCAATTGCTGTGCACCGATTTTATGGATGAGAAATCAATTGCTAGACTATGGTTTGCAAGTTGAGAGGATTCATATTTTCTGTGATAACACAAGTGCAATTGCCATCATTGAAAATCCAGTACAACATTCAAGGACAAAGCACATAGATATCAAGTACCATTTCATAAGGGAACATGTAATGAATGGTACTGTGGAACTACATTTTGTTCCCAGTGAGAAGTAGCTTGCAGATATGTTTACCAAGCCACTGGATGAATCCACCTTTTCAAGGTTGGTAAGTGAGTTACGTATGCTTAATTACTCTTAAATCTATTTGAGTTAATTTGCAAGTTGGAAAGCAGCCAAAAATTTAAATTGATCTTTCAGTCTTGGATGAAATTTTGGCTAAGTCAAAATTTACATCTCGACGGATGACCCTTATCCATCGAGTTTGGTCATCCGTCGAAATACAATTTTCTAATAAAAATCAATTACTTTTCTGGAATATTTTATGTCTCGACGGATATCAGTTTATCCTCATCCGTCGAATTGTCTTAATCTCATCCGTTAATTCCCTGTACATTATCCATCGAGTATACTTACAGTTTGTAAGCATAACATGACGGATAATGGGCGAAATTTTTACAGTTTATTTTTAAACGGCTATTTTAGACAATTTCTATTGGTTGCTTTATTTCACTTTATTATTTTTATCAGTTATTTTTGAGATAGTATAAAAGTTTATTTCATTGCAATTGCTTTTCTTTTATCATTCTTAATTCAACTGCTCTAATTTCATTCTCTCTCAAAGCACTTACTCTCTTTCTCTTCAAGCTCTTATTCTCTAACAATGGCACCTGTTGTAAAGATTATGTCTCAAACTGGGTTCATTTATGAGAAGAACAATTTCACTGCATTAGTGAACAAGGGTATTCAGTAATCGGATGACTATCACAAGATGATGGACTTTGTGAAGAATTGTAAGCTCAATTATGCCATGCTGGAATCACCCACAATCTTATGTGAAGTTGTTGAAGAGATGTGGACCACTGCTACCTATAACTCTACTAATAAGACCATCACTCTAACCATTAAAGGTAAAGAATTTTGTATAAATAGTGATGTGATAAAAGCATGTTTCAAAATTCTTGATAACAATGTGACTTCACCACACACTGACACTGACATAGTCAATATGCTCAATTCCATGCACTATGCACTTCCTACTTCTAAACTGAGTGATATTAGGAGAATAGGTCTTAGGAAAGAGTGGAGTTTCTTGTGTGATGTAGTTACAAAGGTTTTCTCAGGAAAGATCAGTAATTTTGATTCTGTGAATATTTCCATGCTTAACATGCTATACATGCTAGTTACAGATAAATTTTATAATTTCAGTGATCTTGTTTTGTTTGAGTTAGGTTTTAAATTAGGGGAGTTAAATAAAAGAGGTAAAAAATGTGTATTATGCTAAATTTCTTATGTTATTAGCTAACCACCTCTGTGAAGAGATTGTGCTTGAGAACCCAAACAACAAACTGGATTGTTGGGTTCAAGAGAGAAGGCTCATTGCATATTTGAACAGGGCCAATCATCACAAGGATGTGCCAATGTTCTACTTTCCTGTAATGCAAGCACCTCAGGTAAGTGAGGTAAGTTGATACATCCCTACAACTATTCCAACCTCCACAATTTCTTTGAGTTCAAGAGTAGCTATGGAAACTGTGCCAATGACCAAACAATTGCCTACCAAAGCTGCCAAACCTATTATTATTTCAAAATCCAAATCAAAGAAAGCCCCCTCTGGTATCTCCCAAAAGATGCCAGTTGAAAAATCCACTAAAGCCAAAGAGGGGAGTGTGAAGGAGGGTAAGTTAGGTGAGGGAAGGGGTGAACATAAAAGAAACCCCAAGAATAAGGTTGGAGAGTTGAGTGAATCCCAGCCTAGCCACACTGCAGTTTCCCAACAAACTGTAGTGCTTAAAAAGGACAAAAGCTCATTTCTAGCTGCATCCTCCCAAAAGGATATAGCTATTGAACAAAGCTCTCAACCAAGAGCACAAGCCAAGAGGGTTAGGGACACAAGCTCACCCCAAATTTATGCCAGTAAGAAGAAATCAAAAACTTCTGGGGATGCACAGGGTACACACACTGTGCAAACTGGTGCTAAAGACACAGTCACTGCACCTTCACAAATTCAGCTTGATGTGGCTCCAATAAATGTGGAGTCACAGCCAAAATCTCTAGTTATAGAAGCACCTCAAACACCATACTCACCAACAAATTCTCTGGATGTGGATATGATAAACACATCAATTCCTGATTCCCCTTCTTTAACTCTGTTGGGGAAGCCAAAATCTAGTGCAAGTGAGCATCATCTTTTATATGATTTGTTGGCTCACTTGCCAATTCTTTCAGGAACTGTTGTGTCATCTGTGCCTAAAATATCTTCAATCAGCACAGAGTCAACAATAGTTTCTATTCCCAGCTCATTCATTTCTACTCTCTCGACGGATATTGCTCATCCGTCGAGTAGTGATTGTATCCCGACGGATAAGCTTAACAGCAGTTATCCGTCGGATAACAAAACCACTCACTTGATGGATATCACTCATCCATCAAGTATCTCTGCACAACTTCAAACTTCAATTCTTTCAAGTGCAGAAGATTTAGTGGTTGTACAGTCACTTTTAGGATTGAGAGAGAAGAGTGTTTTGAGTGAGAGTCTGGGTTGCTCCCAGGAAAAAGGAGAGGAAATGAGTGAAAATCTGCAATCCATTTCTTCAGGATTGGCAAAAGGGAGTGAGAGGAGTTCCACCTTAGTAGGTGAAGGTGAGGGTGTGAAGGTGTGGATCCAGGGTGAGACCCTGATGCAACAAAAGAGAGAAAATGAGAGAAATGCAGGTACTGGAGCAATAAGGATGGATGTCATTGCTAGTGAGTCAATGAATGCCCAGGATGCAGACAGGGAAGGACTATCTCAACATTCTAAAGCTGTTATAGATTCTACTTCTCTTGATGCTGAAGTATTTACTCACCCTGTTCCAGCTTATCAAATTCTAGCTGAACAGGGCAATGACAATGCAGAAAGGATGCTCAATCTGGTGCATACCACCCAGTCTATGCAAAGGGCTAATGATGCCATCACAACTTTGCCTTCTACAGCTGGTGATGTGGACTATGAGACTGGGGGTTCAGCTGATTTCTTTGGAGATGGGAGTGGGGATAGTGAAGATGAAGCAATGGGCATAGAGGGAGAAGTAGGCTCAAGCTCAAGGTCAGTATGCCATCATAGGCATTCTCAAAGCACTGTGATGAGCATTACTTCAAGACAACCCTGATCCAGTTAATTAATCAAATTTACACTGCTCTTCAAACCACTACCAATTCTAGTACCAAGAAGCTCCTTCAGGCACATCTAGCCTCCCCGCAACTTCAGCAAATCCAGGGCTTCCAGCATGCTAGAGATGTGAACACCATGAAGGGTGATATTGAGGAGATGAAGAAGGCCATTTCAGATAAAATAGACTCTACATTTCCAGACACTAGAATGATTGACATCAAGAGGCAATTAAGGAAAAATTCTGATCTTGCAACCAAGATAGAATCCTTGGATACAAGAGTGTCAGCTATGGAAGCATCTTTAACTGCCATTCATCTCCATCAAGCCCAACAGACTGATCTATTTCGAAAACTGGTAGCAGCTCAAACCCCCTCCACAACTCAACTTGATGATAACAAAAAGGGGGAGAAAGGACCAAGTGAGGGGGAGAAGCTTCAGATACAAATCAGTAAAGTAATTGTGCCTTCAATTACTATCTTAAATCCACAAGTCACAGATGGTATAGATCTGATTCAAGCAGCAGCAACCAACTTGAAAGTTGCTGAGAAGGAAAAGTTGAGTTTGGTCAACTGGGAGAAGATTGATGAGGAGATACAGAAGAAGTTTGAACTTGTAAAGGAGTCTGTTAAGTCAGCCATCCTTCACTCTCAAGTCAAGCAAATTAGTGTGAATGAGATCAGCATGAACTATCTGAAAAGAGGACAATCTTCCTGCATCAAGTCTCCAAAGGCTGAAATGATTCTTAAACCAAGGCCAAACTACTCAAAATCATCTTTGAAGAACCCCTTGGACACTGTGTATGAGACACCCAAGCCTGATGAGAAGAAGCTTCTATCAAGATCAATTACCTTCTATAAAGATCCAGCTGATTCAGCTTCTAAAAGGAGGATTGCTAAGATTTTTAGAAATGGGAAAGAAATTTATGTGGTGGCTGGACATCCTCAATTTGCTCAAGCAAAGAGAGAAGAAAAAGCTAGATTGAAGCAGGAAAAGAAGGAGGCTGCTCTAGGTGCTAAAAAGGCTAAACATAAGAAAGAGCAGATTGCTATCTTGGCCAAGCTACATGCTGTAAATTCATCATAACAAATACCTTCTCAACCATCTGAAGCTACTGAATCAAGGAAGCAAGTTGAAGAACAGAAGAAATCTCCAAGAAAGAAAGAATTGGCTAAAAGAACTAAAAGGAGACTGGATATTGTTGACAAGGAATTGGAAGATCAATTTCCTAAGGAATCCACACCAGCTACAACTCAAGCAACAAAGCCCTCTGTGGTATTTGAAGACATAAGGGTGGTGGATCCGTACAGGAATATTCATGGTGAACCTACTGTGCCCAAGGATGAGCCAATAGAATGGGAGAACATGCTAATTCCATACTTCAATCTACCAATCCTTAGCAAGCCAAAAAAGGACAAAGTCAAGAGCAGTCAAGAAAGTGAAGCTGTCACCTCTCAAATCCAAATCTATAGTCAAAGTTCAGCCTAAAGTCAATAGGGGAGACTATCTGTACTTGTGTGACATTAAAGAATTTTCTGATCTAAATCTCTATCTGGATGAACTAGATGAAGTAAGAGGTATTGATGCATACAGAAACCTACCTGAAAGGTTAGTGTTCAAGTACAAAGGAGGAAAGGAGATTCAGTGGCCACTTCACAGGATTCTTCAAGAGAGCCAAGCTGTACTGATTAAAGTTTATTCATCCTTCAAGAAGAACTTTGGGTTCAATGTCACTGCAAGAAGACTAGTATTGAAGAAGATTGAAGAACTAAGGAGTGTTAGAGCTAAAGATGCACTCCCAAAGACTCTAATCATCCCATACACAGGAAGAAGAGTGCATCTAAGGCCCTACTGGCTAATGGAGTTCATAGATGACAAAGGTGTGAGAAGATTCTTCAGATTAGAAGACCAATTGGGCATCTCTAGCAATGAGACTCTTTTGGAAATGCAAGGAAAGCTAAATCTCTCAGAATCTAATGAACTGGAATTCCACAAGCAGCTCCAAAATCAGATTGATAAAAACAACAGAAAGCTTGAAAGAAGATCCAGACCTTCAAGAAACTAGATAAATCTGCTCAGGCTAGAAGAGCATCTTGAAAATGACTGTGAGCAAAACTTTGTACATTTTGTTATTTGAAGCACTTTTCAGTATTATCTACTTTTCTTTAAAGTTATATTTTTAGGGTGTTTTGTTATCATCAAGTAACTCTTAATTTATGGCTACAATTCCAGTAGACATAAATTGGGGGGGATTGTTGTGCATATGTTGTGTACTTGATGATTTCATGAAAAAAACACCTTAGTAGATTTTACTTAGTGAAATAATGTAGCACTCGACGAATAAGAATTATTGTCCCGACGGATAACTCAATATAGTCCCGACGGATGATGACTTATTTATCCATCGAGTGAGTAGCTTATGTACTAATGAGTCTGTAGCACATTTCTGCATTCACCATTGTATAAATTCTATAAGTAGTATTCAAGTCATGTTGAATTTAATTAGATATGCAGAATAGGTTGATTAATTGTACATAAATGATGTCTTGTAATTCTGCATAAGTGAAATGAAGTCAAGTGCCTGTTTGCTACCCGACGGATAACCTACAATGAAGTCGACGGATGATCAATATCTCGACGGATGATCAATCTCGACGGATGATCATGAACCCGACGGATGAAGAATTCAAATATCAGTTGACAGTGACAACACAGTCACATGTGTCGAGTGGATGCAAATGGAATGTGGTATCCTATTCAACTGGGTTTTCGAGAACAAAGAAGCATTGCCATTTCCATGCTATTATAAAGATATTCAAAGATGCTGGAATAGAGTAATGAAGTAGCATTGTAATATATTAGATAGTTTTGTTTTTATTATCTTGTCTTATTACTTTGTAATCTTGGTGATATATAACCAAGAAGTAGCAAATAGAAACTAGATCTGAGAGACAACAAGAGAAACATTTGTAAGCAGAATTCTTAGCATTTCTCTGTATTCTCAGCAGTTCAATATTTGTAAGCAGCTGTGAGAATTTTTGCACACAGGGTTCTCTCGATATATAATATATATCTCTGGTGGAATCATTCAAATCCACCAGAAAGTTTTTGAAGACTCTTGTTTTTAATTACTTGTGTTTTGATTCACTTAAGTTTTATTCCGCATTGTGCTAATCAATACACTTATATTTATATTTGAGTTAGAACATTTTATTTCAAGAAAAAAGTTTCAAGAATTCCATTCAACCTCCCTTCTGTAATTCTTGTCATATTGTTAAGGGACTTATAGAGCTCCCGTTGGAGTGATCAAAATTTTTCATATTAGGTATATTAGACTGCCACGCTACAAGAAAAAAGTCCATAGATATTGGTTTTTGGGCGATGTCTATGCTGTTTAGCAACCGATGTTGATGTCGGTGATGTCTATTCTAGACATAGGCCATAACTCGATGTCTTTACTGGCTTAGACATCGTTTCTGGAAAAAAAACTGATGTCCATTGTTAGAGCAAAAATACGCGCTAATATTCATGCAAGTATACGCGTTTGCAAGTAGTATAAGATATAAATCAGATTCGTTCCCACAGAGACTGGTTTAGGTTATGTTCAATTTATGCACCTATGCAACAATGTATGGTTATCGCTCAATGCTAAGACAAATAACAAATTGGTTTTGATTAAACTAAGAGATTATACTAAATAATATTAACTAAGAGAATTGAGGTTGAATTACTATATATGACAGACATGGGATTCTAACTTCATTAAATACTTCATTCAATAGCCTTTTTGTTCTTAACCTTAGCATGCAATGGTGATGACACTAATCAGATAACATGAAACTGATAAACGCCAACTTTCGTTGCACGAGTACCATTCTACCAGACATCCATAAAAGAGATAGAAGCTGAATAGGCACCAATTATATTGAGATCATATATGTCTATAAAATTTGACAACATAATGGTTTAAGCACAAGTTATCTATCTTGATTACACAGGGCAAGTAAGATGGTTAAAATTACCTACGAATCATGCATGACACATACATGAACCTATGCTAGCATGGCAAGTTCTAAATCCTTTAATTCACTTTCGCTTCATTAAGAATTAACACACTATCTTATATGTTAGCTACGCACATAAGACGAATAAGCACAACCAATACTAGGTTATCATACAATCACCACATACTAACGTATCAAAACAATTTAACTAAAGAATTTCATGATTAAATCCGCTAGAACCCCACGATAACGATTAGTTCATAATCGAACTCATCGTCACTATGGGTTCCAATGAAAGCATGATAATAAACAATATGAGAGTGCTAGGGTTCAAGAACAAATCAAAAACAAGCATCCAAGTATCAACTATATTGAAGAAAATAAGAGTCTTCTTCTCCGTATCCTTCTCATGCTCTCTAGGTCTTCTTATTGCTCTCCCAGGCCTCCTTGTTGTTAAAAATGTCTTTTTATGGGTATTTATAGGCTCCAAGATGACCAGGACTCTCAAAATCTTCAATTTCGACTAAAATCAGGATTCTGGGGAGAAACCGGGCACGGGCTGAAATAGTGTTTCAGCGGCGCAGGCACGCTGCCTTTTGGCGCAGCCGCGGTGACATTCTGAAATTTTCTTAACAAATCTTCTTTTGGCCATATCTTGAGTTCTGCTCGTCAGAATTAGGCGATTTAACTGCCCACGCGAAGCTAACGAGATTCTCTGCAACTTGAGAATGGCCTAGGATTCCAATTCTGATATGTTTTCAGCATAATTCTTTGAAAAGCTTCTTTCTTCCTTTAACTGATGCATGAAATGCAATAACGCAAAAACACATCAAAAATACCAACAACTGAAGTCCAAAACACCAACTTAAGCCTGTAATGAAGCGTCATAAGTAGATATAAAATCCACTTATCACACCCCCAAACTTGAATCGATGTTTGTCCTTAAGCATAAACAGACTCAAAACTACAAAACAAACCTAATGAATGAATGCAACTGCGTGCATGCAACTAAATGATAATGCAATCGATTCCCTCAGAATAACCATAATCAAATGAATAAGCCAATGCCTCTTAGAATGCAATGACTCAAAACAGAGCTCGAATAACTATCACAAATCAACTCACAAACCAGAAACGTGTGTGTGTGGGATGCTTAACAGAAATACTCTTGATACTAGATCAATAACCATACTTATCTTATCATCAAAACAATCACAAGTTTATAAACAGAATAGATGTTAAACGTATAATGACTCACAACACCTCCTTTCTACTAGAGTTATACAAGGATTCATGCTATTATTGAACACATAACAAATATGCTTACTTGATCGTGCAATGAATGAGGTCCAAAAAAGACTTATACAATAATACCCATGTAGCGAGCATTAGGTTAGCGGATCCCAGACTACGAAAAGCCTTAGGTCACTAGGCACAAAGTCCCATAAGAACCTAATAACTCGAGTATTAAAGAGCCCACTCTTGATCAATTATACATAAACACATACTTTTTTTTCTTTTTTTTTCCAACAATTTCTGAATGAGTGCGTTTCGCTCCATCTCATTCAACCCTAGACTACTCATAAATTATGAGCCATCTACTAGCCATTAGACACCTAGCCTTACAACAACGAGCAATGAAATCCTGCTTTTCTCCAGTTTAAAAATCAGTGCTTTTACATCATTACAAGAATATCACAAATTTTAAATATAACTAAGTGATTAAATCTCAACAACAAACAAGTATGATCATGATCTACAGCAAAAGCAACCCTATAAGACTTTTTGAAAATAATTATTTCTTGAATGCAAATCAATTCATTAGGAATTAAACATCCCTCTATTTGTCATCACTAGACTCACATCAACATTAACCAATCAATCAGAAATAACTCAACCTAAGGGATTATGTTATATGCATGCACATGCAACTATATGAACTCAAACATAAAAAAACAAACAAATATGTCCTATATGAACAATCATGCAACACTACAAATGAAATACAACTATATACAACATGAATCTATATGAACTATATGGACACGCACAAACTAATCCTTACATTATCACCGCTAAAATTAAAATTTTCAATGTCCTCATTGAAGGTAATAATAAGGATTTCAGGCATACCTAGTCGTCGAAAAGATCACCCTCCTCGGGTGGAGGATCAGGTGGCCAATCAACCTCGACACCAGTGGCTCGGAAAATAGTGCCCAAAGCCTATGTCAAATCTGCAGCAAAACCATGGTGAATGTTGTGCATGGCCTCAATACGCCGAATCAACCTTCTATACCGCCCATCACCAATACCAAACCTATCAACTGTCTGTGGTGCACGAGAGGTACCATCTGTAAGCACGAGAGGAACCGGCTGGCCACTCTCTACATCATCAAAAATATATCCCAACCCCTTATCAGGGGGTGCACCTAAGAATGCATAACTCAAGTGATCTGGTAGTGGGTTGAGATCAAGTGTGGGAGCTTCTTCAATCGACGGTTTGAGACGCTCCTGAGAAATTTTTAGCTCTGCTAACCCAAGAGAATCAAATGGCATATCCAACTTCCTCTTCCACGGAGGTGCATTCAAAACCTGTAGTTGCTCTACCCCTTCTTCATCTTTACTATCAAACTCCCCTGTTAAGGATCTCTCTAAGGTATCTGACTTTGGCAATTGCTCAAGCTCCGAATTCACTACATAGTCGACCCACTCTATCTTAAAACATTCTACTTTAGCTGTGGGTAACTTTATTGCCTTAAACACATTAAAAGTGACCTTTTGATCGTGAACCTTCATCGTAAGCTCTCCTTTTTGCACATCGATCATAGTTCGGCCAGTAGCTAAGAATGGTCTCCCCAAGATAATGGGAATCTTCTTATCGTCCTCAAAGTCAAGATTATAAAGTCAGCAGGGAAGATGAGTTTATCCCCCTTGACCAAGACATCCTCCACTATACCTCGTGGATAAGCGATGGAACGATCAGCTAGTTGCAATGACATTTATGTTGGCTTCGGATCAGGTAGACCAAGCTTCTTGAACAAGGGCATCAAATTGATGCTAGATCCCAAATCATATAAACACTTGTCGAATGACAAGTTTCCAATGGTGCAAGGAATAGTGAAGCTTCCAGGATCTTTAAGTTTCGGAGGCAACTTCTATTGCAGCACAGCACTGGATTTCTCCGTGAGAGAAATGGTCTCTAAGTCATCAAGCTTCACAATCTAAGAGAGAATACCTTTCATAAACCTCACATAGCTAGGCATCTGTTCAAGAGTTTCAGCGAAAGGTATGTTAATGTAAAGTTTCTTGAACACCTCCAGAAACTTCTCAAACTGCTTATCCAGCTTTTTCTTCTGCAGCCTCTTAGGAAAAAGAGGTGGAGGATAGATCTGTTTCTCCCCTGTATTACCCTCAGGAGGAGTGTGCTCAACAGTAGTCTTCCTTGGTTCCACTTCTGCTTCCTTCTGCACTTCTTCTTCAGCCAAAACTTCAAATTCTGGAACTTGGGATTTTTAGGGCTTGCAACCTTCCCAGACCTCAATGTAATTGCTTTAACCTGCTCTTTTGCTTCCCTCTTGCCTGTAACTTCTTTATCACTAGAAAGCGTTCCTGGTAGTCGAGTCAATAAGGCGTTAGCAATTTGTCCTCTCTGGTTCTCCAGAGTCTTGATAGGAACAGCCTGGATTTGGCATATAAGAGCCTGGTTTTTGCACATAAGCCTCAACTCCTTCAATTCAGATTTTTCATTCGAAGATTGACTTGCATCATGAGTTTGTTGTTGAAGTTGGAGTTGTTGTCTTGGTGCAAATTGTTGTTAAAAAACTAGGAGGATTGAATTGATTGGATCCAAACTGCTGATAAGGCTGTTGTACCACATTCTGATTGTTGCTCTAGCTGAAGTTAGCATGATTCCGGTTGTCAGGATGATAAGTGTCTGGAACTGGTTGCTGCGATCTCTGAAAGTTGCTCACAAACTGAGCTGATTCACTAGATATAGCACATTGCTCCATCGCATGCCAATCTGCACCCAACTCACAAACTCTGGTTATCTGATTAACACCATAGTTAGACAGAAAATTGATCTTCATAGACAACGCCTTTAGTTGAGCAGTGATAACCGTAGCTGTATCCACTTCAAGAACTCCTGCTACCTTGCCCTGTGGAAATCTCTGGGCTGGATACTGATATTAATTAGTAGCCATCAGTTCAATTAGATCATAAGATTCCTCATAGCTCTTTGCCCATAATGCTCCACCTGATGCTGCATCGATCATGGGTCTTGACTGTGCTCCCAAACCGTTATAGAAGAAATTGATGATCATCCAATTAGGCATTCCATGATGAGGACACTTCCTAAGTATCTCCTTGTAGCGCTCCCATGCTTCATATAAAGATTCCCCTGATTCTTGCACAAATTGAGTAAGAGCATTCCTGATTGCAGCTGTCTTTGCCAAAGGGAAGAATTTAGTGAGAAACTTTTGAGCAAGATCATCCCAAGTAGTAATCGAACCAGCTGGTAGAGAGTGTAACCAGCTCTTAGCCTTATCCCTCAGACAGAATGGGAATAGTCTCAGCTTCACAGCATCTTCGGAAACACCGTTGAACTTGAAGGTGTCACATATCTCAATGAAATCCCTAATATGCATATTGGGATCTTTTGTTGGAGAACCCCAAACTAGATTGAATTCTGCACCCATTGAATTATGCTAGGCTTGATCTCAAAGTTATTTGTATGATAGTTGGCCTGACAATGCTAGATTGAATGTCATTGATCTTGGGTTGAGAAAAATCCATCAAAGCTTTCGTTCGTGCTGCTGGATCTCCCATTGCAATGAGTACCTGAAACACAAACAAATAAACCGTGGAAGTAAAAGAATCTGAGTCATTGAACTTTAACGACCACTGATGACAAGCACAAAAACTAAAAATTAACACCGAGTCCCCGGCAGCGGCGCCAAAAACTTGTTAGAGCGAAAACACGCGCTAATATTCACGCAATTATACGCGTTCACAAGTAGTATAAGATATAAATCAGATTCGTTCCCATAGAGACTGGTTTAGGTTAAGTTCAATTTATGTACCTATGCAATAATGTATGGTTATCGCTCAATGCTAAGACAAATAACAAATTGGGTTTTGATTAAACTAAGAGGTTATACTAAAGAACATTAACTAATAGAATTGAGGTTGAATTACTATATATGACAAACATGGGATTCTAACTTCATTAATAACTTCATTCAATAGCCTTTTTGTTCTTAACCTTAGCATGCAATGGTGGTGACACTAATCAGATAACACGAAACTGAAAAATGCCAACTTTCATTGCACGAGTACCATTCTACCAAACATCCATAAAAGAGGTAGAAGCTTAATAGGCACCAATTATATTGAGACCCCATATGTCTATAGAATTTGACAACATAACGGTTTAAGCACAAGTTATCTATCTTGATTACATAGGGCAAGTAAGATGGTTAAAATTACCTACGAATCATGCATGACACATACATGAACCTATGCTAGCATGGTAAGTTCTAAATCCTTAAATTCACTTTCCCTTCATTAAGAATTAACACACTATCTTATATGTTAGCTACGCACATAAGATGAATAAGCACAACCAATACTAGGTTATCATACAATCACCACACACTAACGTATTGAAATAATTTAACTAAAGAAATCCATAATCAAATCCGCTAGAACCCCACGATAATGATTAGTTCATAATCGAACTCATCGTCACCATGGGTTCCAATGAAAGCATGATAATAAACAATATAAGAGTGCTAGGGTTCAAGAATAAATCGAAAACAAGCATCCAAGTATCAACTATATTGAAAAAAATAAGAGTCTTCTTCTCTGTAGCCTTCTCATGTTCTCTAGGTCTTTTTATTGCTCTCTCAGGCTGCCTTGTTGTTAAAAACGTCTTTTTATGGGTATATATAGGCTCCAGGATGACCAGGACTCTCAAAATCTTCAATTTCGACTTAAATCAGGATTCTGGGGCAGAAACCGGGCGCGGCCGCGCGGCCTTCGGGCGCTGCCTTGCTAAAATAGTGTTTCAGCGGCGCGGGCGCGCTACCTTCTAGCGTGGCCGCGCTGATATTCTGGAATTTTTCTGACAAATCTTTTTTGGCCATATCTTGAGTCCTGCTCGTCAGAATTAGGCGATTCAACTGCCCACGCGAAGCTCACGAGATTCTCTGCAACTTGAGAATGGCCTAGGCTACCAATTCTGATCTTTTTTCAGCATAATTCTTTGAAAAGCTTCTTTCTTCCTTTAACTGATGTCTGAAATGCAATAACGCAAAAACACATCAAAAATACCAACTTGAGTTCAAAACACCAACTTAAGCCTGTAATGAAGCGTTCCAGGTAGATATAAAATCCACTTATCATCCATGCATTGTTTTTTTAATAAGCTATGTTTAGTGAATAAATAATTTAATAAATAAATTACACCTATTACAACAGAGTAAACATATAATGAGCTATGTTTTTTCCACATAGACATCAAATATTTTCATTTGGGTGATGTAAAATCAGATATTAAACATCAATTTCTTTAGTGAAATGTGATGTCTATATTGGCATATAGACATTAGTTTTATCCCAAATAAAGTGATGTCTTTGTTCAATTTAGACTTGAACATGTCAGTCTTTGACATCAGTTGTTTATCTAAAAGCGAAGTATATTAATTTTTTGTCAATTTTTCTTCTTTAAAAGTGATATCTATATTTTCACATCGATATCAGTTTTATCTCACAAAAGCTGATTTGCATTTTATTGGTTGACATCAATTTTTACACAATATAAGTAATGTATATTTAGTTATTACACTACTTACACAATACAAAAATCAAATTATTTTTAGACCAAAATAACAACCAAAAATGAATTCAATATTAACAAAAATATTCCAATATTATCATTCTCACATTAGTGAGTAAAACAAATATGACTTGCATATTCCTATTCTATTAAAACCAAGTTGTTAATACATTGATCTATAAAAATATTTCGAGTTTGAATTATAGCTTCTAAATGTTGCTAGAGGCAGGACATGACCCGACTTTCTTCTCTAATTGAACGCATCTATCTCGCGATCACCAACTGCACAAACATATGAAACATTCAGTCTATCATATCAAATGGCACAAACAATTGTAAAGTTTGAACACGAGTTGAAAATTTAAGAGTGGAAAAGGTAGAACATACTTCTTCGGGAGGTTTTGAGCAGTCAAAGGTCGACATATACACTTCAGCAGCTAAATCATATGCCCTCCGACATTCTGCTTTCTCTACACTCTGCAGAACTTAAATAGTTCAAACACAGATTTTAGACAGCATTAAAATATTCTGCAAAGTAATATCCGGGACATAGCGTGTAATTATTTTTATCAATAAATGATTATTACGTGATTATTATGTGATTTTTGGTGAATCATCTGATGATTGGTGTTGATATGTGGATGTTTATATGTGGTAAAGTATAAGTATGTTAATTTTATTATGTCCAGAATAAAATATAGATAATTATGGTATTTTTATGGTAAATTTTGGAATGTTATATGATTTTATATTGATTTATTAATTATTTTCTGAATAATTACAAAACTATTTCATAAAACCGGAAATCGTCTAACTTCAACCATTTTTATGTTTTTACAAACCAAAACTCTTCGGAAAACTCCTTCCTAACCTAATCTAATAATTCCGGACATTTTCCGTGTTTTGACTTTTTCGATCCGGATTATAGTTTGACCCGTACGCGTCCCGACACAAAATTTTCGATACAATAATCATTTCGATAAATCAATAAAACCCATATTCTCAAAAGACTGGATAATATTACATTATTTTCGTATAAGGTGTTTTATAAGAAGCCCGGTTTGGATAATTATCCAATACAGGTATCAAATCGGATCGTTTTTGCAGTTACTTAGCGGCTAAGCAACTAATTTATCGATCCAATACGATCCAACACAGACTAATATTCCATAATATAAATAGCCTATTTGTTATCTTATTTTATTCGTGTAATCATTATCAGTCAGTTAAAACCGATAAAATACAGAGAAAACCCAAATTATTCGTTATGTTCTTGAAAATCAAACCCTCGAAGGAAGGCGTTATCGAACTCTGATTCGGGCGTGCCATATATCAAATTGAAGCTCTCAAAAAGTACTTTCTGAATCAATCAACCATTTTAGTGTAGAAATCAAGGTGATTTTCTTATTTATTTATTTTAATTCGAATTATTTGGTAATTAAAATATGATTTTTATGTTGTTTGTGTGATTTGATGCTAGAATCATATAGATCTTTTTTTCTTGGTCATTTTGGTATATTATATGACAAATTTGGAGTTCAATAACATATAGAAAGTTGAGTTTGATTCTCGAAATCAAAAATTATGGTTCATGTGTTTGAATATTCTTAATTGAAAATTAGGCGTTTCTTTGTTAGGGGTTATGAGATAAAATTGATTACATGGTTGTGTAGATCATGAAAAAATGAATTGATTGGTATATATGTGATTAACGGAGATTCTTGGAACGACTTGGCTGGAATAAAATAAGCACAACGACGATAGAAACTTCGATTGAATTTTCCGGTTGATTCGTTAATTTTTTGGCTGAAATTAGGTTGTAGATGAGTTCCTCGTATCGATAAGGCGGTGTCCTGTGTATTTGGTTGATTCCTCGGTTAATACTCAGTCGCCGGAAAAACTTCGGACGGCGGGGGTCACCGTTAATGGCTTCCCCGACCGTCACCGGCGAAGAAGGGAGGAAGACGATGGCTAAATTACAGTTTAGCCATCGTTCTTTTCTCATATTTGCATTTAACCCCCTGCAATTTTAAATACTCACAAAAATCAGATTTCTGTTTAAAAATTTTCAAAAATTATATTTTTGTTATAATTATTTTCAGAAATTGTGTTTAATTATTTAAAATTCCAAAAATCAATATTTTTAATTCTAAAAATTATTTTTAATTCAAAATTAAATCTGAATTTTTTATTTAGTTGATTTTAATTGATAATTAATTATTTAATTAATAAATTGATTTAAATATTATTTGATTAATTGATTTAATTAATTATTAAATATTTTAAGTGATTATTTAATTCAATTTAATTATTTCTTTTGATTCATAAATTCCAAAAAATAGTTTCGAGCTTTAAAATATTATTTTAAATTATTTTCAAGGCTCAATAATTATTATTAAATTATTTTCAAGTCAGATTCGGGTGTTCGAACCCTATTATTTAATTATAAAATAATTCGGTGACCCGTTTTAATTCCGAAAAATGTTCAAAAATTCGTATTAAATAGACAGTTCGTCCGTTTATACGAAACGAACGCGTCTAGACTCAGAAAAATATTCTGCTTCCATTAAAAATACTTCCGAGACATAAAATCAATCATTTTGAAAGGTCGCTTAATTTTTTAAACGTTTCTTAATTTTGAGCGTGTTCTTCAAGGAATTGTTAGGTTGTTCAACTCAAGTAAGTGAATTATAGTAAATTTGATTCCCATAACTGAGCCAACGACGTAGGTTCCGTCTAGGAAAATATAAATACAGATAAAGAACTGGTGATCCAACTGCGTTAAATCTTTTAAGAAGTAACGCTTTAAAATCCAATGAGTTTTCATAGAATATGATAGTGTTGATTGAGACCATGTGTTGGTTATCAGAAATTAGACAAGTTAACTAATGAGAAGAAGTGTACAATCTCAAGGGTAGAAGAATTGTTTGATCGATTGAAAGATGTTGTATAGGCTCTTAAAAACTATCCATATACAAGTATGAGCCAGGGGAAATAAGATTAGAAGATTTCTTTAGAACGGATTTATGAACAAGTATAAGTGATATGAATTATTAATTAGAGGGCTTGAAAAAAATGAACTAGAAGAATCATGGAATAAAGTTTTTGAGAAACAACATAATAATTTTATATTCATTAATGGAGTTCTGAGATATTTTGAAGGAATAAATGAAAGGTATGGTTATGTCCCTAGTTTGATAAAAAGATGTATGCTATGTCAATTAGTAGTATATATAGGTATCAATATGATATGTTCTGAAGTATGGTGAAATGATGAGTTAATGGTGGTGGATTGATATGGTTGATTAGTTGTTTGGTTGATTGTTGGTGTCGGCTTGAGTTCGACTGTTAGTCTATAATATTGAGGAGATGCTACCCAAATTTTTAGAAATACCCTACCTTTAAAGGCAAAAGTATACTTCTGTGTGTTATTAATATTCCTGTTGATACTCCAAATGATTGCGATCTCGGTTCCTGAAAGAAGTGGCTATAGCCAAATTGAATTTATATAATTGGCCTCTGATTTCATTTAGCTAGTCATCACTTGATTCGATTGATCAATTAAAAGAGTTAATTGGTTAATTTCACCAACTTATGGCCAGTTAAATGGAAATCAATTCCAATTAGATTAAGTCAAATTCTGATGTAATTTTCAAATCCGAAATCAAAGCAATGAGAAATTTGAGGGAAGTAAAGACACCGGTAGAATTTAGAAGTTTAGCGGAATTAGCGCAATGTTACTGCATGTATGCGAGTCCTTTATTGGATAAATATGCCCTTTGCAATAGATAAGAGAATTAAAAGTTATTTGCATATGCAAGTGAGAAGAATGTTTTCAAGAACTCAAGGGTCAAGATAAGAACCAAGAGAAGGAAGGAAGAAAATGAAGAAGAGAGGTTGAATAAAGAAAAAATTGGAAACTATGCCAATATGGATGTTGTTAGACGATTAAAGAAATTTTATCATCTGCAATAAAGTTATTAAAGGATTTGGAGGTATATCAATATAGAAGGACAATGTAACAAGAATTATTCCAAAATACCGGAGAACTCGCGAATACAAGTATTTGACGTATGATATAGACTGACAATATTGGCATGTGAACTAAAGAAGAAAATCTCCTGATTATACAGGAGAGGTGATGCATAGTGGGCATAGACCTCAATAATTTGTAACATATCTTCAATGCGAAGAAGCCAAAGATGTGACAGAGGATAGTTGAAGTTATATAAAAATAAAAGTTGTGCGATTAGTGATTATGTGAGTAATGCTAAGGAAATAGCTGTCAATGGATTTTAATAGTTCTGTTAACAAGAATTCAAATATTTATTAATAGAAAGCTTTCATTTCAGTATTAGCCACCGAATGGCTTATCTAATAATAACCAAATAAGTACAATTAGAAAGAAGGAATTGCTTATGTTAGGAAGAGACAATGAGTCATGAGAATGAAGAACTTGAATAGAAAGGAAAGTGGAATCAAAAGGATGATAAAGAAATTTTATAAGATTGTCCAGGATATAAGAAAGTTATGAACGTTAGGGTGCCAGAGCTAATTTAAGGCATGGAGTGAGACGCCTATATTTAGAGATAGGAAATTCATTCTAAGACTGCGATTAAATATAGAAATTTAAATGAAGGTATTGATTGACATGGCATAAGAATGGAAATAGAAGGACATATAAGTAAATGTCATATTTATTGAAGAATTAAATCCATCATCAAAGGGTGAACCTATTAACGTAACCTTTTCAAAAATGAGTATAGCTCGTGGAGCGATATAGAGAATCACTTGAAAACCAGAGATGAAGCAAGTGTTATTTAATTATTAAGGATAGGTTAACTAAACCCAACCATCCTTTTATTAACGAATACTTTACCTAAGAGATAAGTTGACATTGCTACAAGGAAATTGTGGTGCGCTATCAGATTCAAGTATGGATTGGAATTGATTGATATTATTAATATTTTTGAGCAAAAATAAAGTGAAGAATTTGATGAAACATTTGTAAATTGAGATAGGAAATGCATCCTAGGAATACGATTAAGTACCTAGGGCTAAAAGAAATATCTAGTGACCAGACATGAAGAGAAAATGGGGGAAATCGTCAATTGAATCATTATTGATAGGTTATCCCAAACCTAGTCATTCTCTTTTATTAATGAACAACTTGTCCAATAAGTGGGTTAGTTGCTGCTTGAAGAAATGGAGGTATGTCATCAGATCCAGGTTTTAATTGTAAATGATCAATAATATTTGATTGGAGATTTGACAAATATTTAGAATACGATGAATTATGTCAAACCAGAATAATATATACCACTCCTAGATGAACGGACATTAAGTAAGGCATAACTAAAATAGAGGAGTTTGGCTAATCATCATTAACTCAAGGGATTCAAGTTACTCCAAGAATATGATACAAGACCTAGATGTCAAAGAAGACTTTTTGATAATATGGCATAAAGACGAGAATGAACGTTATAAGTAGTATAACGTCAGGGAAGAACCTTGTAATGGATTTTATATTGGGACTTCTTAGAAATGAAATAAATGACAATATGGGTTTAGAATATGTGGCTAATATCTCCAAGATTAGTATATTTTCTTCTAAATAGTAAAAGCTTTTCGCTCGAAAAATATACTCGATTATGATTCAAAAAAATTAAGGTATAATGATAAGTTTGTGTGTCAATCATATCCAGTTAAGATTTTCTCGTTGATTCTTAATTCTGAAGTAATTTCGAGAATGTTAGAAATCGAATACGCCAAAGTTTCAAAGAACCTCGAATGCAATTGGAAGCGATTACGAACTAAGTTAACTGAACAAAGAAATATGTGGGAATGAGGTTCAACAACCAATAACTATTCAAAACATTTATGAGCACGAATTACTAGAATTAAAAAAGAAAAAAGAATTAATATGTGTTATGCTGGTCCTTTTGAGACAATAAAATAGACATGATAAGTGTAAGTGAGTTGGTTTCACCGCCACACGTATAGCAGGTTCGTATGCCCTCTGACATTCTGCTTCCTCTATGCTCTGCAGAACTTAAATAGTTCAAACACAGATTTTAGACAACATTAAAATATTCTACAGTGTAATATTCGGGACATAGCGTGTAATTATTTTTATCAATAAATGATTATTATGTGATTTTTGGTGAATTATCTGATGATTGGTGTTGATATGTGGATGTTTATATGTGGTAAAGTATAATTATCTTAATTTTATTATGTCCAGAATAAAATATAGATAATTATGATATTATTCTGGTAATTTTTGGGATGTTATATGATTTTATATTGATTTATGAATTTATTAATTATTTTCTGAATAATTACGAAACTATTTCATAAAACCGGAAATCGTCCAACTTTAACCGTTTTTACATTTTTACAACCCGAAACTCTTCGGAAAACTCTTTCCTAACCTAATCTGATAATTCCGGACATTTTTCGTGTTTTGACATTTTCGATTCGGATTACAGTTTGACCCGTATGCGTCCCGACACAAAATTTTTGATACGATAATCATTTCGATAAATCAACAAAACCTGTATTCTCAAAAGATGGGATACTATTACATTATTTTCGTATAAAGTGTTTTATAAGAAGCCCGATTTGGATAATTATCTAATACGGGTATCAAATCGTATCGTTTTTGCAGTTACTTAGTAGCTAAGCAACTAATTTATCGATCTAATACGATCCAACATGAACCAATATTCCATAAATATAAATAGCCTATTTGTTATCTTATTTTATTCGTATAATCATAATCATTCAGTTGAAACCGATAAAATACAGAGAAAACCCAAATTATTCGTTACGTTCTTGAAAATCAAACCCTCGAACGAAAGCGTTATCGAACTCCGATTTGGGCATGCCATATATCAAATCGAAGCTCTCGAAAAGTACTTTCTGAATCAATCAACCATTTTAGTGTAGAAATTAAGGTGATTTTCTTATTTATTTATTTTAATTTGAATTATTTGGTAATTAAAATATGATTTTTTTATGTTGTTTGTGTGATTTGATGCTAGAATCATGTAGATCTTTTCTTCCTGGTCATTTTGGTATATTATATGACTAATTTGGAGTTCAATAACATATATAAAATTGAGTTTGATTCTCGAAATTAAAAATTAGGGTTCATGTGTTTGAATGTTCTTAATTAAAAATTAGGCATTTTTTGTTAAGGGTTATGAGATGAAATTGATTACATGGTTGTGTAGATCATGGAAAAATGAATTGATTGGTATATATGTGTTACATATTAAATTCTCAATGATCGGAAGAAGCTCAGGATCTGGCTGTTCGGGTGTCATCAGTATCTGATGTATCGTCAGGATTTAATACATCATCAACATTTGGATGTCATCAGTATTTGAAGCCAGTCTGCTTAAAGGATTTGTTCTATTCCTTTTAATGTGGAGCAGATATCTTTTACGTCTGAGTTATAGGACTTTATCTATTCAGTTGAAGATATGTATCAGTTTCAGTTAGTTTTTGATAATGCATATCTTAGATTGATTTGTTGTAGTTGTGTAGTATATAAACAAAGTTTAGGTCATCACTTAGTGTATCGATCTCGAGTATTATTTGACCTAGTAGTTCTCAAGAACATCAGTATTTCTTGAGAGGATTTTTGAACTGTTTTTATCAGAAATATAAAAAGTTGTTATATTTTATTACTTGTTCGAAACATTTATACAATTATATCCAACCCCTCTTAAACAATTGTATCTTCACTGGGAAATAATTAGTATCAGAGCCCTCTGATAAATTTACAATTAGAAATGATCTAAACATGTCTCTGAACAAGTATGAAAGCATTAAAATTCCCATTCTGAAAAAGACTGAATATCCAACATGGAAGGTGAAGATGCTGATGCACCTGGAAGCTACAGATCTAGATTATCTCGACATAATCAATGATGGACCCTTCAGGCCAACAAAACTGGTGCCTGCAACTCCTACTGTTGCTGAACATTATCAGTTGAAGGAGAAGACTGAGTGGACAGCAGAAGAGAAAGTAGCTGTGCTGAAAGATGCAAAGGTAAGAAACATTTTGCATAACAGTCTTGATTCTGTGATTTCAAACAAGGTTATAGCCTACAAGACTTTCAAAGAGATCTGGGATGCTCTTGAAACTCAATGTCAAGGAACCATGGCCATCAAGAAGAACAAAAGGGCTGTTCTAATTCAAGAATATGAACACTTTGAGGCCAAGCATGATAAAAGTCTCACTGACATCTATGACAAATTTTTGACCCTGCTCAACAATCTGTCTTTGGTGGGAAAGGTGTATGATCGAGAGGATTCAAACACCAAGTTTTTGAGAGCTTTGAGTGAAGAATGGGAGACTCAGACTTCAATCATACGACATCAGTATGATCTAGAAGTAATCACTCTGGATGAAGTCTATGGCATATTGAGAACTCATAATTTGGAAGTTCAGCAAAGGAGAGAGAGGAAAAGCAACAAAGGGAAATATGTTGCTTTGAAAGTAAATGATAAAGCTTCAAAAGAAAAGTCTATTGGAGCTGTAAGAAAGAAGAACAATTTTCCAGAATCAGATACTGATGATTCATCATCAAATCCTGATGATACTGATTCTGAAACTGATGAGAACATGACAGATTCTGATGTCATGTAAATGGCCGCATTGCTGGTTAAGGGCTTCAGAAGGATGCAATTCAGGAAGTCTAAGAACAACAGAAGCTTTAGGAAGAAATTCACTGGAGGTGAAAGGAAGTCAACTGGGAGAAAAGATGGAAATGACTCTAAAGCTGGGAAGGTAGACATGACGAAGATCAAGTGTTACAACTGTGATGAACCTGGTCACTTTGCCTCAGAGTGCAAGAAAACAAAGCATGATAAAGGAAAGAACAAGGCCCTGATCACCTCACGCAAGAATTGGATGGACTCTTCTGATTCTGAAAATGATGACACATGCTATGCACTGATGGCTGGCTTTGATGATCCTGCTTCCTCTGAGTCTAAGGTACAAACTTCTTTCTTCTCTTTTGATACTGAGAATATATCTGAGTTGAAATATATTCTTAAATCTTTGCATGGTAATTTTAAGAATAAGACTCTAGAAAATGATAGACTTATAACTGAAATTGAGACCCTGAAATCTAGGAATAAACAGTTAGGGTCTGACTTAATAAATCAGATAGATTTGAAGAAAGAATGTGAGAGAGCTAAACATACAGTAAAGATTCTTGAGGCTAGATACAGTATATTAGAAAAAGATCTAGAAAATGAGAGAAAAACCCTTAAAGCCTGGACTGATTCAGGCAAAAAGGTCTATGAGATAATCTCAAAGAGAAACTGGAAAGAATGCCTAGGCTATAAAGATGGAGTTAAGGATGTTGACACTGAAAATAAAATTACCCTTAAAAATCCTGTTAAGTTTATTTCTACAGAAGCTGATGAACCCAACTCCACTTTTGAAAAGGGTTCAACATCAGTATGACAAGAAAAACTGGTAAGTGATAGAACTCAAAGAAAGGAAAGCAAGGAAACCATTAAGTCTGTTAAGAAAGAAAAGAACATAGGACTTTTGTCAGCAAGACAATTGAAAAAGAAATTATCCGAGGTTACTGACAAACCTTAAGTAAAAAGTCCTAAAAGAAACAGGAATGGTAAGCAAGGTATTTCTAAGGATTCAAATTAGAAGGTTGTTCCCAATGCTCCTAAACTTGTTTTAACTGTGGAAATACTAATCATCTTACTATTGATTGTAGGAGGAATAAGAAAATGAAAACTGCTATTCCTGAGTCTGATGTTAGGGGTAGATCCGTATTTTATAAATCACAAAATCCTTGTTTCCATTGTGGTAGTAGCTGGAATTTGATATATACTTGTAGTTCTTATCACAAGTTGTATCATAATTATTATGAACCTTTGCCTAAGTTTAATAAAGTTGCCTGTGTGCTTAATTCTGTTGGTTTTACTAAATCTGCTTCTGACAAGACAAATCCTGACAAAAGAAAAACTGTCAAAAGTACTCCTGACACACAAAGGCTTAAGTTGTCCAAAAAGAGGGCCCAACAAGTGTGTGTCCATAAAAATCTTTCTAATTAATTAGTCTCCTGATTGCAGGGTAATAAGAAAAATACACCTATCTTGGATAGTGGATGTTCAGGACACATGACTGGAAATAAATCCATGCTGTCAGAATTTGAGAAAAAGGCTGGCCCAGATGTATCTTATGGAGATGGAAATGTAGGACACACTCTGGGATATGGCAACTTGATAATTGGAAAGATAGAAATAGAGAATGTAGCTCTGGGGGATGGACTGAAGCATAATTTTCTGAGCATCAGTCAAATCACTGAAAGAGGTTATCATGTTGTATTCTATGAAGCAAGGCTACATGAAAGTCTTGAAAATGAAGCTACTTTCCTTATCTCTAAGGCATCAATAGATGAGAGCTGGAACTGGCATAAGAAGCTCTCACATCTCAACTTCAATTCGATCAATAAACTTGCCAAGAAGGAGCTTGTAAGAGGATTTCCAAACATGTTATACTCATCTGATGGTCTTTGTGATGCTTGCCAAAAGTCCAAACAAAGAAAAGTATCTTTCAAAAGCAAAACTGAATTCTCCATTTCTAATCCATATCACATGCTACATCTGGACCTCTTTGGACCAGTGAACATAATGTCCATCAACAAGAAAAGGTACACACTTGTAATCGTTGATGATTTCACTAGATATACATGGGTTTATTTTCTACACAGGTAGGATGAAACTCCAGAAATTCTTCTGGACCACATAAGGCAAATTGAAAATAGATCTACTCAAAAAGTGAAAATCCTGAGAAGTGATAATGGCACTGAATTCAAGAACTCAAAGATGGAGGAATTCTGCAAGTACAAATGCATAGAGCAACAATTCTCAGCTCCTGGTACACCTCAGCAAAATGGTGTTGTTGAGAGGAAGAACAGAACCTTGATTAAAGCTGGCAGAACTCTGTTAGAAGAAGCAAAACTACCCACTTACTTTTGGGCTGAAGTAGTAAATACAACATGTTATACTAAAAATATCACTCTGATAAACATACATGGTGTTACTCCTTATCAAATACGTCTTCATGTATTTGGATGTAAGTGCTTTGTTTTGAGAACTCATACTGATCAGCTTGGAAAGTTTGAATCAAAGGCTGATGAAGGAATCTTTGTTGGATACTCACCATCAAAAGCATACAGAGTGTTCAATCTGAGAACATACACTGTAGTAGTCTCCATAAATGTATCTTTCGATGATAAGAAGATTTCTGGTTTTGAAGAAGACACTCATGAAAGCTTAATCTTTGCAAATGAAAATGCATTGTTGGAATATGGATCAAACTCTTATGAATTGTCAAATCCTGATGATCTAAATCCTGACACTCCTTCAGATTTTGAAGATAATCATTGTACTAACGAACCTGCACATGTTGAGGGGGTGCAACAGCAAGGGTCAACTGATGGTACTAACACTGAAGAATCATCTCAAGATTCTTCTCAATCAAATCTCTCAGAATCTAATGCTGATTCAACATCAGATGAACATGAGTCAAGTCCCAATATTTCATCAGGAGATAACACAACAGATTCAGAGGGAACCTCAAATGCATTTGATGAGGCATACAATTCAGGGGGAGCATCTAGCTCTAGAAGGACATTTCCCAGTTCTAGAAAATGGACTAAAGATCATACTCCTGATCTGATCATTGGAAATCCTGATGATGGTGTAAAGATAAGAAGTGCAACTCAGAATGAAATACCATAATCTACTTTCCAAAGAAGAACCAAAAAAAGTAGAAGATGCACTTAAGGATGCAGATTGGGTCATGTCTATGCAAGAAGAATTGAATGAGTTTGAAAGAAATGAAGTGTGGAAGCTGGTGCCTAGACCTAAGAACAGGTCAATTGTAGGCACAAAGTGGGTCTTTAGAAACAAGACTGATTCTGATGGAACAATCATCAGAAATAAGGCAAGATTGGTGGCTAAAGGATATTCCAAACAGGAAGTATTAACTATGATGAGATATTTGCTCATGTTGCTAGGCTGGAAGCAATCAGAATCTTCTTGGCATATGCCGCTCACAAGAAGTTCAAGAGTGCATTTCTCAATGGAGAACTTGAAGAGGAAGTCTATGTTGAACAACCACTAGGATTTGTGGATCCTAAACATCTTGACTATGTTTACAGACTTGATAAAGCACTCTATGGACTGAAGCAAGCACCTAGAGCATGGTATAAAACCCTTGCTCAGTTTCTACTTAAATGTGGATTTAAAAGAGGTACAATAGATCAAACCCTATTCTATCTGAATAAAGGTAAAGATTTAATTTTAGTTCAAATTTATATGGATGATATCATTTTTGGTTCAACTAATCAAACACCGTGTGATAAGTTTTCAAAGTTGATGCAATCAAGATATCAAATGAGTATGATGGGAGAGATGAGCTAATTCCTAGGCTTGTAGATTAAACAGACTGATAATGGCATCTATATTAATCAGTCCAAGTACACAAGAAATCTACTAAAGAGGTTTAATATGCAAGAATGTGCAACTGCAAGTACTCCTATGGCAACTGCTATAAAACTTGATCTAAATAAAGGTACAGCAGTTGATGTCACAACTTACAGAGGTATGATTGGTTCTCTGTTATACCTAATTGCTAGTAGGCCAGACATTATGTTTGCCACTTGTTTGTGTGCAAGATTTCAAGCAAATCCAAGGGAGCCACATCTAATTGCAGTAAAGAGAATTTTCAGATACCTGAAGGGTACTGTTTGACTTGGACTTTGGTATGCAAGGGAAGCTGATTTTGCATTATGTGGTTATTCAGATGCTGATTTTGCTAGATGCAAAATAGACAGGAAGAGTGCATCAGGAAGCTGTCAGTTCTTGGGAGGCAGATTAGTCTCATGGTTCAGCAAGAAGCAGAAATCTATTTCTACTTCAACTACTGAGGCTGAATATATTGCAGCTAAAAGTTGTTGTGCTCAGTTGTTATGGATGAGGAATCAGCTCATGGACTATGGATTATCATTTTCAAAAATTCCTATTTATTGTGATAATCAAAGTGCTATTGCTATGACAGGAAATTCGGTGCAACACTCTCTTACAAAACACATCAGTATCAGATATCACTTCATAAAAGAGCATGTCATGGAAGGAACCATAGAGCTTCATTTTGTTCCTACTGATCAACAGCTGGCTGATATCTTCACAAAGCCATTACCTGAAGTAACATTTATAAAGCTTGTAAATGAACTTGGTATGGTTAATTAGGACAAGTAAATTTATTTCAATTTATATTTGATCAAATCATGATGTATACTGATCAAATCCTGATATGTCCTAAATGCTGTGTTTTTTGATATTAAGCCAGAAATATTTGATGTATTTCATTTTTATATGCATGATAAATTAAGTGAATTTATTTGCTAAATTGTGCATGTATTAATAAATATATCATTGTAATCATTACACATTATTCTAGGGAGACGCGCCTTCAAAAGACATCTTTTGGTTAATTCATTAAGTTAACTCTTCACTTAATAATCAGTCAATCTTTTAGTCTCTTGATATTCTTTTTTTATTTCTCTCGGTTATTTAAATGACCACTCACCCTTAGGTCATTTTACCTTTTCTCATACTCAAACACATCTCTTCACTTTCACTTCTCACACACAATGGCGAATTCCAGCTGGTTCTACTGCTACGGCACAAATAGTGTGACAATTTTTTGAAATGGAATCCAAACTCAATATCCGATCAATAATATTCCACACGACATCTGGATTCAACTTTCAGACGTCATCAAAAATAATCTTCTGTTTTTCCAAAGAGAATTTCATCTCCACAATCTTAAACAGCAGGAGAAAATCATTCATCTTGCTATTCTCTTTGTTAAAAGTAGGAAGAAGAATTAAACATCCTCCATCCGTTTCTCTTCACCATCAGCTTTGTCAGGCTTCTTAGACCAAGGCTGTTGATGTTCAACTTCTTAGATTAGGACTATCTTGTAATCTTTTGCATGTAATCTACAAATTTCATGAAATGTACTCTTCTGATATATTAATGAAATTTCTTTTGATTGCAAGATTTAGTCTATGCTTATCTCGTATTGTATGCATGTGAATGTTCTTTTTGAAGCCTGTCAATCTTTACATCATCTACTTAAATTGTATTTCTTGATGATTGTTTTGATTAAAATTGTGGTTTGCTAATAATTTTTGCTATCTTGATAATCAACTGTTGAATTCAAATCGACATATCCTGAGGTTATCAAATCCTGACAGAAGAAAGGTTTCAAATACTGAAGACAGGTCAGCATGTTCTAATTCAGATTATTACTGTTAATTAATCTCTGAGTAAGTTTTATTGCTACAATTAAGTGTCTCACTTAATTAATGATAAATGGTGGATTATCTAATAAACAAATTTCTATAGTTGTGTCTTTACATATCTGTATGTATTTTGTCTTTACTTCCGTAATTTACTCCACCATCGAATTCTATTACTCAGTTGTTCCTTGTTCGAAGTCAAATTCACTAAGTTACCTTCTTCATACGAGTGTGTTATACCTATTTCTGAATAGTGAAGCTATAAAACCAGAAGAAATTCTGTGACACAATTCATCATACACATAGTTTCACTGTGCACATCTCACGTTACTCTCTCACACAAGCTATTCACATCATGAAAACGTCTGAAGTTTCACCACTCTTTAGTCAAACCACAATCGTTCATGGAAATACATTTGGCACTAACAGTTACCTAGCTCTTCTTACACATCAGCAGCTACCATCATCTTTTTATGATATTCAGGATTTTCTACTTTAATATCCAATTGGGTATGCGCTTACGAATCCTGTTAAGGTGTCATACAGGGTTGTCATGCAGGTCTAGAATACAGCTGTGGTAATTTCAACAAACACTGGCTTTTTCTTTGAATATAAAGGCCAAAGACATGAAGTTGATGTTGATATTCTGCTTTAAGCCTTGAGATTGCCTGCCCTGGATGGTGCTCCTGATACTCATACCACTGAGCAGCTGTTTGATATGCTAAGGACTTTAGGCTATCAAGGAAAAATCACAACCATTGGAAAACTGGCCAGGACTAAAATAAAAAGAGAGTGGAACTTTTTCTTTGACTGCATCAATAGGTGTTTCTTGAATAAGACAACAAATTTTGATGCTCTTCCATCCACTTCTCTGAGAATTGGGTACTCTCTTCTTTACGCTGGTAATTTTGATTATGGTAATACTATACTACAGTTCATAATTGCTAGGAGACCAGATGCTTCAGGAGTAATAGGGTATACTAGATTTTTACAACTGATTTTCAATTTTCTATGCCCTAATGCTATGTTTGATGATGATGAATTACTCCCTATTTTTCAAAGTACTGATGCTGGTCTTTCACCTTCTCCTGACAGATCAAATCCTGATGTTACAACAGCTCCTACTGAGAATCATCCTTCAACTGCACTAGCTACAATTGATGATCCCTTACTGATTGCTAGTTTGCAAAAGCATCCTGATATGCTGTTTGTTCCTCCACTTTCATCACTTCCACTTGAGGACTCACCTTCAGGTATTGCTAACTTCTCATATATTCTCATGTTTGTATAATTATAAATAGTTTCTTCTTTGAGGTTACCTCTATTTATATGACAAGCATACAACTCTTCTCATCCATCTCTTATTTCTTTGCTAAATGTGTGATTGAGCCTTTCTGTGAGACTGTGTGAAAATATTAGATTATTTTTTTTTTGAGTGGCATTATCCTATACTGGCAAAAGGAAAGGTAGCTTTGAGACAAGAATCTTATAAGTTTTTCTTTACTTATAAAGTTTCTTATGTGAGAATAATATTACTCTTAAAAGTAATACACTGTGTGAGAAGTGATGACATCACTTAAAAAGAACTAGAGATTTAGGTGTTACCTTGTTTCTGTTTCAGGATCTCATCAGCCACAGGCATCACTTGTAAAGAATATGGATAAAGGCAAGGCAATTCTGTCTAACTCTGCAAATTCTTCTGATGGTTTATCTGATTCTAATAATGACAGTGATGAAGATGATTCTGATTTAGCTCAGCATAAGTCTGCAATTGATGCATCTAAGAAGTCCAATGTTGGTTCTTCTTCGCAATTCAATAAAAATCCTTCTTATCACAATGCTAATGCTGAGAATTTTAGACAGACAGAATGGGATTATAAATGAAGACTTTCAAATTCCTCTATCTCGTATGTTGTTGGCCTGCAACATATTCATCGTGCCTATGATGAAATTCAAACTCCTGATCTGAAGTTGCATCTTAAGGCCTCAACCATTTCTGTTAAAGGAATTCACTCTGATCTTAATGAAATGAAGAAGTCTCATACTGGTGTCAAGGAGAAAATTGATGAATTTTTACTTCAAACACCTACTTCAGCTGAATTCAAAAGTGTGAAAAATACTATCATAGATGTTGTTGAATCTCAACACATCATGGCTTCTAGAATTTTCTCCTTAGAAGAAAAGGTCTCTTCTATAGGTGACAAACTGGATGCTCTGTTATCTCTTCTTACAAATACTGATGCCAAAAAGGGGGAGAAGATAGTGGCTACAAAATGTACACCAGATTCTATTCAGACAAAGGATAAAGATATTGATGATGATGGTGATAAGAATAATCCAGTTACAGATGTTCAAATTGCTTCTACTGCTCAACAACCTCAACATTCCAGGAAGAATGATCCTTAAGGACAAAGGAAGTCAATTGGTGCTTATAAAGCCAATCACAAGGCTACTGCTGATGCTCCTGAGGATGATGATATTACAATCTCTAATTTAGCAGATGCTAAAGGGTTGTTCTTCTCTTATAGGCATAAGGAAACAAGTGAAGAGATTGTCTTATATTACAAAGATAAGAAGTTTGAGAAAAATAATACTAGGAGTGTTCTTGGGTATATGACTGAAGAATTTCCTGATCTAACACCCGAATAAGCGGTTATGCAACAAAAGGAGTTTTTGGCTCAGATTGAAGCTGAAGCTAACACTTCTAAGGGAAGAGGAAAAAGAGGTGGTAGATCTGCAAGAGCAAGAGGAAGAGGAAGAGGAAGAGGAAGAGGAAGAGAAGGAAGAACTTCTAAACCAAGTCAAGTGACTGCATTTAACTCTACTTTTCTGAATTTTCTATCCAGAGAAGGGTATGTTCCTGTACAAGGACATGAAGGACATGAAGAAGATGAAAAAGTTCAGAAGCCAGAAGAGTTAATTATACCAAGGAAGAAAAGATCAGCCACTGACATTGATCAAGCTGATACAGCAAATCAGAATGTAACTCCTGATACAAACATAAATCCTGAGATAAAAGCATATCCTGATGCTATAAACTTGATACTGATTTTGACTCTGATGAAAAGGTGATCAAAACATTAAATGATTCAGCCCTTAATCCAGTAGTCACTTCTTATACTTCAGAGGTTGATGAAAAAGAAAAAGTTGATAGGAGGAAAACTGATCAAACATGCAAAGAATATTTGCAGAGAGTTTTAAAATCAAAGAGAGAGCTATGGAATAAAGAAAGGGAAGATTAGTGATCTGTCTACAAGTTATGCTCCTCTTAGCAAGAAGGATAGAAGATGGAAAGATATTCATACATTCGATTATCCTAAAGTGTTCAAGCATGTTAAATTTGTGTCAGCTGGGTTAAGAGATTCTATTTTAGAATAGGAAGATGTTGATAAGTCCATCAAGAAACTTTCTTGGGTGGAATACAATAAGAAACTGAAGCTTATCAAATCTTGGACCAGAGGAGGCATTGATCATTCTAATATAGAGATTTTAATATCTGATCTGCTGGATACAAATACTCTGACAGAGAATCTTGGTGAACGAATTTCTCCTTCACATCTTAAGAAAGTTGAAGCTGTGAAGATTGTTCATAGAAAGATAAATGATAATGATGTTAGAGAAGAGATTCTGTACTTTTTCAGGGATGGTAAAGTAAAGAGCTTTACATTGCAGCAACTCTTAATGAAGACTGTGACATAATTGAAATACATTCACTATCTTCTTAGAGTCGAGAACAGTGTCACCAGAAACTGGTCTTTCATGATACTTGAAGTCATCAAAAGAAGAGTCATGACAAAAGATGATAAATACAATGGTGATTATGTTCCTGAGTACATAACTTATATAGGTCAAGAAATGAAGATGAAAAAGGGAGCCGCAGTGCTACAAGTTTTTCTCAACAGTCCTCAGTTATCCTTTAGTCCTGATCATGAAGATGTCAGTTTAAGCTACATGTTGATTGGTGATCTTGAGATAAGTAAAAGCTTAATTTCTAACTTGAGATCAACTATCTATCAGCTTGGAGAAGATACTGAAGAGAAGAGAAAGTTGAAGAAAAAGCTTGTTAAAGTCCTACGAGACAAGGAGGAAGAAAGATTGAAAAACTTTCTGGGAACAAATGTCAGTTATCAGAAAATACTAAAGTAAGCTTTAGTCTCTGTACATTTTGTAGGTTGGTTTTAGCATCATTGAGAATGGAATTTGTGCTTCATTACATTAAGCATAAATTGGGGGAGATTGTTACATATTGAATTCTCAATGATCGGAAGGAGCTCAGGATCCGGCTGTTCGGGTTTCATCAGTATATGATGTATCGTCAGGATTTAATACATCATCAGCATTTGGATGTCATCAGTATTTGAAGCCAGTCTGCTTAAAGGATTTGTTCTGTTCCTTGTAATATGGAGCAGATATCTTTTACGTCTGAGTTATAGGACTTCATCTATTCAGTTGAAGATATGTATCAGTTTCAGTTAGTTTTTGATTATGCATATCTTAGATTGATTTGTTTTAGCCGTGTAGTATACAAACACAGTTTAGGTCATCACTTATTGTATCGATCTCGAGTATCATTCGACCTAGCAGCTCTCAAGAACATCAGTATTTCTTGAGAGGATTTTGTAACAGTTTTTATCAGAAATATAAAAAGCTGTTACATTTTATTACTTGTTCGAAACATTTATACAATTGTATCCAACACCCCTTAAACAATTGTATATTCACTGGGCAATAATATATGATTAACAGAGGATTCTTAGAATGACTTGGCCGGAAAAAAATAAGCACGGCAGCGATGGAAACTTCGATTAAATTTTTCGATTGATTCGTTAATTATTTGACTGAAATAAGGCTGTAGATGAGTTCCTGGTATCGACAAGGCTGTGTCCTGTGTATTTGGTTGATTCCTGGGTTAATACTCAGTCGCCGAAAAAGCTTCGGACGGCGGGGGTCGCCGTTAATGTCTTCCCCGACCGTCGCTGCCGAAGAATGGAGGAAAACGGTGACTAAATTACTGTTTAACCATCGTTCTTTTCTCATATTTGTATCTAACCCCCTGCAATTTTAAAAACTCACAAAAATCAGATTTCTGTTTAAAATTTTTCAAAAATTATATTTTTGTTTATAATTATTTTCAGAAATTGTGTTTAATTATTTAAAATTCCAAAAATCAATATTTTTTAATTCTAAAAATTATTTTTAATTCAAAATTAAATCTAAATTTTTTATTTAATTAATTTTAATTGATAATTAATTATTTAATTAATCAATTGATTTAAATATTAATTGATTAATTGATTTAATTAATTGTTAAATAATTTTAATTGATTATTTAATTCGATTTAATTATTTCTTCTGATTCATAAATTTTGAAAAATAGTTTTGAGCTTTAAAATATTATTTTAAATTATTTTCAAGGCTTGATAATTATTATTTAATTATTTTCAAGTTAGATTCGGGTGTTCGAACCCTATTATTTAATTATAAAATGATCCTGAGAACCGTTTTAATTTCGAAAAATGTTCAAAAATTCGTATTAAATAAACCATTCATCCGTTTATACGAAACGAACGCGTCTAGACTCAGAAAAATATTCTGCTTCCATTAAAAATACTTTTGAGACATAAAATCTTTCATTTCGAAAGGTCGCTTAATTTTGTAAACGTTTCTGAGTCGCGTAATTATCGTAAAATTTATTTCGACTCGATTTCAGTTTTGAACATACCGAGTCAAATGTTTTGACGAACTGAGTATATGTTATATGAAATATGTGATACGTGCCTTATGTATTTATGTGTTATGTGAACTATGAGTCCACGTATCTATTAAACTTTATATGATTAAAGATGATCTTTATCCGTTATTATCAGCGGGTAGACGATAAGGATAAACATATAGACTAGAAAATTATATATTGTAAGTTAATTAAATGGTATCTTTTATGATAGATACACATAGTGCGAGGCATTCAAAGCTAGACATAGATTATAAAAGTAAAGCCTGATTACGTGTAGTAATGAAACAAGTGGATTCAGAATAAAGATAAACCTGAAATGGTGAATGATAAGAAAGGTCAAGTGGTCTGACAATGGAAATACAAAAAACATCAGGACTGGGTGATATGGCAGATAGTTAAAGATCAGAGGGTTATCAATTGAGGCAAGTATTCGTAAACTTTCTTCTAAAATACTGCAAATATTTCTTCATTCTTATTCCAAGTTCAGAATAGTTAAAAGTTTTTATATTTCGCTGCAATTACTCTTATTTATGCAAGTACCTCTTTGATCTTGTTCCTTGATTATCGATTGATCTCTTGAGCAAATACCCATTATTTCGGGTTATTTGCGAACCCTAAATCAGGATGTTTGAAATCAAAGTGATTTGACATCAAAATACTCTACTAAATGGATGGTTACAATGAGGGCCAGGAATGAGCTGGACCCTAAGGGTTAGAGATGGCTGGACCCTTGATTATTAGGCCACAGTTCCTGGGTACCCCATATGTTGGTGGGTCTATGCAGTTGGGTATAGATCCGTACTATATCCTGACTGATTAGCAGGTTATAGTGCATATGTTGGTTCTAGTGTTCAGTCTAATTTATTGTTGATCGTCATTAACGGCATTCCTCATTGGAAAGTTTATGATTGCAAAAAAAAAAAGATTTGATTCAAGAGATGAACCAGTGAAATGTTCACTGTTTTTTTACAGAGAAATGTGATTTATGATTAAAGGCTAATGAGGGCCGATGTTTTAGTCGCTCAACTGTTTTAAATAAATAAAAGTGTTTTGAAATCATTTAAAGATTGTTTCCAGAAGTTTTTGATCTAATACCTGGAAATGAATTATGATACTTGCTGGGCATCTTTGGCTCACTCTTGCTTCGTGAATTCTTATTTCTTTCAATATCAAATGAGGACAAAAGTGAATAGCTCTTAATAGACAGCAAAAGTGGGGAGATCCCAACTGAAGGAATTTGGAGGTGTTAGAGTAAATAATATGAGGAAGTTAGTAAAAAGGTAATAAAATTGTATTTAGTTATTGTAATTTTAGAAGGTTAGATTCTTATTTTATACCATAACATGTAAGCGATCCGGATTAATGAGGGGTTATCTGTATATTTATTTTAATATACAGGTTTATATTATTTAAAGTTGTTTAGTGACACCCAATCCTGACCCCAGATTTGGGGATGTTACATGCAGTATGAAGTCATGGATTTTGATAAACCTTTAAAGTTCTGCAGGAAAAAAAAGCATTAAAATGTCAGGTACTTTCTATCAAGCATTGGTAGCTCACTTTAAAAGCACATGCATTATCATAATGTAAAACTAATTAGTTGCTCCAGTGTTGGCGCATATCAAAATATTGAAAATATTTAAATTAGGGCCGCACCGATTTTCTAGTAATCACTATTGTAACACTTTTGACTTTGGAGTTAAATTTATATGTAGAGTTTCATGCACTTGAATGAGTTATATTGCAGGTTCAAACTATTGTTAATTTATGTGCATGTGTATATCCAAAAGGTAAGCTTTTGCAAGAGTAACTATGGTACCCCGACAATTCTGCCAATCTACAAGCAGACTGTTACATGCACGAATCCACACCACACCTACAAGCTATTTAGATTTTCTGTACTTGAGAGTTGCTGGGAATGTGGTCATTGGATTGGATGCTAAAACTATTGGGTACGACCGTGACATGATCATGAAGGCAACAGTTATTAACTGTTTCTAATACTTTATAATTAAATTATTATTATATTAACTGTTTGTCAGTGACGTGATCTTGTACACACACCAAACACTAAATTTTATATATTTATTTATATTTAATTATATTTGATTTGCTCTTACTTTTTAATAATGATGACATCGCTCATATATAAAATTTTCACCAATCAAAACTAATTTTATATTTTTTTGTAATTAGCATATGCACATGTCGGAGTACATTAGAAACATCTGTATATTAAATAAAGAAAGGAGACTTTAAAATTTTACGGAGTCTTTATTGTTGCTTTATAAATCCAGGTTCCAGAAATGTTCTTGAATTACAAAAGAATGTGGACGGAACCGGAAATTTATTAGAGGGGCAGAATGTAAAATAAAAAAGTGTTTAACAAAATGAGGCTTAGTGGCTAGGAAAAAACAGATAGACTGAAATATAACTTGTAGTCTACAATTCTTGGCTTTCTAAGGTTCATAGCAGACACACATTTGACACACCGTCTAAAAATAAATGTTAATGATGCATCTGTTCATCTTCAATGACATGCAAATAAACAACACGATGACTAATTATGTTCTAGAAAAGAGACGCCTCATATTAGCTGTATCACAAAATATGTCACATATAAATTAGGCAGATATAGTTAAATTACCTTCACATTCAAGTGGCCTGTATATGACTGAAGAGGACAATCAAGGACCCGGGATGTGCTCATTGATAAATCCCAAAGCTTCAATGTGTTATCCGTGGACGCACATTGGCTTTGGTTTTGATGGTACTAACACTTGCTCCATGTAATAGCAACACAGTAAGACAACCAACTTACTATACATCCATATTATTCCATTGAATAGGTAATTAGATTACTACAATAAATTTAGTTTTAAAGATGACATTCACCAAGAGAAAAAGTACAATTGCTTGATTGATATTCCAGAGCTTCACTGAACCATCATCACTCCCGCTGGCCAACATTGTTGGATCTGTTAGCGAAAAGTCGACATACCACACACGCTTCTCATGCTCTTTCATTGTCAATAATACTTGACTTCTTGTAACATCCCATATATGATAAATAAACAAATAGATTATATTTTAAACAAAAGAAATTTAGCAATATAAGCTTATAAGCATATAAGATTTAAGGACTACCTGCACTACACCTTCAAAGTTACTTGAAGCAATCTGGCTTTAGATATAGCCATCCAACATATACTGCTTAACTTTGAAAACTGTTAACATAATATGGCATTAAGTTGTAGGTAGAACAAATTATCGCTATTACCTGAAGACCAGGCCAGAAAGCCTGTTGACTGTTGAATAAAGGCCAAACAAGAGCAGCAGAATTCATGTTCACCTCTACATACGTACAAACATATTTACTATAGTCCTTCATGTTTCTGTAAGTATATATACTTCAAGTTGAAAATCTTGGTTCTCTGTAGTGAGTTTGATTACTACATCCTTTATCAATGTCCAAAAATGTGAACTACAGAGTTTGATCAATCATAATAAACAAAAGTACAAAAATGTAGTTGCTTCATTAAAAGGCCTCCCAAGATCTGATTTATACTTAACTACTAGCTCCGAATAAGTTACCTGATAAAGAATTTCGAAACACAGCAAACGTTAGCTGCTTCCAAATTAATCGTAGACATAGTTAAGAAATGTAGAATTATATAGAAACCATGAACTCATCGAGCTCAGGATCGTTGCCTATGTAAGTTAAAGATACCGATCTTTCCGAGTAGACCTTATCTCTTTCGATTTCCTCTAACAGAGTAGTTATATCTGAAGATGCGCCTACCTAATAAAAGGTAGTATATATATAATCAGTTTGCAAAAATTTGAAAAAATTAAACCAAACATACACAACAGTGCTCCTCCTCCGAGAATACCAGCAAGTGTCACTGCCCATATCAACAAACTAGTTGTACCTACATTCACCACAAAGTTCTGTTACTTTCTTTTTCCAACTTAATCAATATCCTCGTAATTTCTATGCAACCATACAAATACTATACTACTAGCTAGAAATTTCCCCTCTCGCTATCAGACCATATATTCACAAAGTAATGTGTGAACAAGTGTCTTGTATACCGTTGTTTCAAATCTTTTAAATAAATTGGAGGTTCAAACTAGACAATTTTACCATGAATTTAACAATTCTTCTGGAAAATTGAACAAAAATCACCATCTTAAACAAGTAATTAAATTAGGGCTATGTATCAGAGACCTCATCCAATAACCAAAAAATAATAACACACTAAAACACTGACATAATCAAACCTCAATGAATTAAACGAAAGCTAGCAACACGTGTTAGATATATTTGATAATGTCATGGCTAATGTGATTTATGTTTAGTTTTCAGATCTTACTTAAACAGGATAAATCAATACTTACTGGAAGTCAGGACTTAAGGATATCAGTACTTATATTATCAGGAGATAATTATCAGAAGATGGATATCAGAACTTAAGTACTGAAGGACGTTCAGATAAGGAAGGCAGCTGGTTAAAGGAAAGAAGATCGAGACAAACATAAAAAGAGATATGCATGAAGAAGGAATTCTATGAAAAATAGAATACTTGGAAGAAAAGATATCTGATTGATATATTTTAGGAAGCGGAATTATATTCCATATCAATTAGCGATTATCTTGTAACTGTGTTGTATATAAACACAGACATAGGGTTTACACTATAAGTGTTATCACAATCGAGAAGATTATTCATTGTAACCCTAGCAGCTCTCGTGATATTTGTTCATCACTGAGAGAGAACAGTTCCATATTGTAACAGAGTTTATTGTTTTAATAAAGTTTGTTTTCTGTTACTTGAGTTATTAAAGCTCGATTTGATTGTGCTATACACTGTATTCACCCCCCCCCCCCTCTACAGTGTGTGTGACCTAACAAGTGGTATCAGAGCCTATCTGTTAACACACAAACAGTTTAAGATCCAAACACAATTATTTCTAAAGCAGAAACTCCAACTAAGCCCACCAAAGCTGAAGAACCTCCAAAGACACAAATTCAAAGTCGATATGAGACTATTAGAGTTCCCATATTGAGACCATCTGAATATGCCATATGGAAGGTGAGGATGACCATGTTTCTGGAAGCTACAGATCCAGAATATCTTGATAGAATGAAGGAAGGACCTCACAAACCAACCAAGCTCGCAGTTGCAGTTGCAGGTGAAGCAGCAAAGTCTGTACCAAAAGAGAAGAGTGATTACACTGCTGAAGATATCGCATCAATTGTTAAGGATGCTAAGGTACGACACTTACTGCATAGTGTTATTGATAATGTAATGTTAAACAGGGTAATAAACTGCAAGACTGCAAAGGAGATATGGGATGCCTTGGAAACAAGATGTCAGGGAACAGATACGATTAAGAAGAACATGAAGACAATACTCACTAAAGAGTACGAACACTTTGACTCAAAGGCTAATGAGTCATGGACTGATTTATATGATAGATTTGTCAAACCCTTGAATCATTTGTCACTGGTTAATAAGGAGTATGAACTTGAAGATTCAAATCTTAAATTCCTGTTAGCTCTTCCTGAATGCTGGGATTTGAAGGCAACAACAATAAGAGACAACTATAATCTTGATGAAACAACTCTTGATGAAATTTATGGAATGCTCAAGACTCATGAACTTGAGATGGAACAAAGAAGCAAGAGGAAAGGAGGAAAGTCAAGGACAGTTGCTCTTAAGGCTGAAGAAGAATCCCCCAAGGCAGCTACCTCAAGGAAAGACAAGGGTAAAGCTCTCTTCACAAAGTCTAATACTGAGTCATCAAGTTCTGAAAGTGATGATGACTCAGAATCTGAAAGCTTGCCTAAGACGGATGCTGATGAAGAGATGATGAAGCTGTGTGCTCTTATGGTGAAAGGAATCACAAAGATTGCATATAGGAAGTTCAGAAAGGGAAAGAAGTTTTCCAGGAAAGGCACAAGTTCTGATAAGAAGAATTTCAGAAAATCTGAGGGCAGAGGAGGAAAGTCTGACAGAGGAGATTATATAAATGTCAAATACTACAACTGTGGTGAGAAAGGCCACATATCTCCTGATTGCAAGAAAGTGAAGAGTGACAAAGACAAGGCTCTTGTCACAAAGAAGAAAAGCTGGACAGACACCTCAGATTCTGAAAGTGAGGGGAATTATGCCTTGATGGCAAATGCTGATAAGGAAAGTGCTGAAAGCAGTTCTGAAGCTGCTGAATTGAAGGTACCTCAAACTACTTATGCATTTCATACTGATGATATTAATGAGTTGAGAAGATATCTTAAAACCATGTTCATTAGTTATAGAGATCAAACTTTAACATGTGAAAGATTAACTTCTGAAAATCTTGCTTGCAAAAAGAGGAATGATTATTTAGAAAAAGAGTTAGTCATGTTCCATCAAACTCAGAAAGATAGAGATGATGCTTTCTATGTTAGGGATGAAGTGCTTAAAATGAATGAATCTCTAAAAGCTGAGTTAGAAAAGGAAAGAGAGATTATCAGGACTTGGACTAACTCTGGCAGAACAACTCAGAATTTGTTAAGTAGTGAAAACTGGAAAGAGGGCTTAGGTTATGGAGATGATAAGAATGATAAAGGAACTGTAGATATTAAGCCGGTAGTTGTTAAACAAAAGCCAAAGTTAAAACCTGTTAAGTTTGTAGCTGTAAAGTCTGATAATGAGAAATCGGAAGTTAAAAAGGAATTAACTTCTGACAAACTAAAACAGGAAAAGACAACTGAAGTAAACGTAGGCTTAATGACAAAGAAGCAGCTTAAGCATAAGCTGAAAGATGTTAAGAATGCAAATAAGGTAAAATCACCTAGGAAAAATAGGAATGGAAAGGAAGGTATGAATAGAAGCAATGATTATAAGACTGTTCCTAATGCTCCTAGGAAAACGTGTCATAACTGTGGAAGTTCTAACCATCTGGCTTCTTTTTGCAGGAAAAATAAGAACATAAACTCCTTACCTTCAAAGTCAGGAGTTAAGAGTCAGTCTGTTAGATATAAGCCACAAAATCCTTGTTTTCATTGTGGTAGTTTATGGCATTCTATTTATACTTGTAAGGAATATCATAGTTTGTACTATGATTATTATCTAATAAAACCTTCTTTAAAGAAAGTTACCATTGTTCCTTCTAGTGTAAGTTCTGATTCAAAGTCTGATAGTGTAAATTCTGATAAGAAAAAGGTTAACATAAACTCTGATGCTAAATCCGCTGCAAATGTTAACAGACTTGATAAGGCCAAAGGATCCAAGCATGTCTGTGTCCTTAAAACTAATCATTAGTGGTCTTTATGATTGCAGGGCAACAGGAAAAACATCCTAGTTCTGGACAGTGGATGTTCAGGACATATGACTGGAAATAAAGCCCTGCTATCAAACTTTGTGGAGAAGGCTGGCCCAAGTGTTTCTTATGGAGATGGCAACATTGGAAAAACATTGGGATATGGCAATATCAATCTTGGGAATGTCATCATTAAAGAAGTAGCTCTGGTCTCAGGACTTAAACACAATCTGCTGAGTGTCAGTCAAATCTGTGACAGAGGTTATCATGTGGATTTCTTTGAAGAACACTGTGAAGTTGTAAGTAAATCTACAGGCAAAGTTGTTCTGAAAGGATACAGGGGTGGTAAAATTTATGAAGCCAAGATTTCAACAAGTACTGATGGTTCTGCGATCTGTCTGATGAGTAGAGCATCAATTGAAGAAAGCTGGAATTGGCACAAGAAACTCTCTCATTTAAATTTCAACAATATAAATGAACTAGTCAAGAAAGATCTTGTGAGAGGACTGCCAAAGTCAGTATTTGCTCCTGATGGCCTTTGTGATTCTTGTCAAAAGGCTAAACAAAGGAAATCCTCATTCAAGAGCAAGACTGAATCATCAATTCTTGAGCCTTATCACCTTCTACATATTGATCTATTTGGTCCAGTAAATGTCATGTCTATTACAAAGAAGAAATATGCTATGGTCATAGTAGATGATGTAATAACCCCAATTTTTGGAAATTTTTGAAACCCTTATGAATAGTGTTTTTGCTGAATGAGAAAACTTTTCATGCCACACTATGTAGGGGTTCTGATATGGATATTCTGAGATTTTATTAGTACTTTATATGGGATATAAGTGTATGTAAAGATCGTCAGAATCCAAATTCAAACACTTTGATTTTTCCCGGAAATCCACTAGATACGAAAAGAATTGAATATAAGGTAACAGGATACGAAGGATTTAAATTAAAGGATTATAAGAGAGGATCATAAAAAGGAATATAATGTATTGAGAAATTTAAGGGAACCTAAGTAATAAGATCCCGGGTATGATCCCTCAAACGATAAACGAAAACGAAAGTTAAGCGAACCGTATAACAGATCAGCGGTCATTAGGCAAACAATTAGGAAGTTAATCAAAGGGATTAGAGAGGATGATGTCACCCAACCAATGAGAAGAGGACAAGGAGGGGAGGATGACATCATGAGGATGACACAAGCATGACATGGGAATGAAGGAGGTGTGGTTGAATGAGAACCACACAAAGTCCAAGGTTAATTAGGTAATTAACTAAAACAAAAAAAAACCAAATCAACCAAGCCAAGCAAATCATTTTCATCAAAACACAAAAAAATCTCTCTTTCTTCTTCATGCTCTCGGCTTCTTTCTTAAAAAATGAAGATCCAAGCTCCACCACTTACTATTTAGCAAGGTAATTATCTAAGCTTCCCCATGGATAGTTACATACTTCCTATAAGTTTAAGCTTCTAATTCCAAGCCAATCTTTTTCTATAAATCATGAAAGAAGATGGTGAATAGTGTTTTTCAAGAACTAAAATTTGTGTTCTTAAAGTTTTGTTTAGATTAAGCTTGGATAAGGACTTTAAGGGTGATTCCAAGCCATTCTCTTGATTCTCCACTCTCCAAGGAAGGTATAAACTACAAACCCTAGCTTTAGTTTTGAGTAATTAGGATTGAATATGATTGATATATTTTATGTGAAGCATGATGCTTGATTGTTTGAAGTTTGGTTGAGTATGTAGAGATTAGTTGGTTTTGTGGTATTGGTGGAGTTGTAAATCTTGATAATTAGTTAAGGAACCTAAGTAAAGCTTTTAGTTCATGTGGGGAATAAGTATAAATGGTTAATGTGGATTTGTTGGGGCTGTTATGATGTGGTTTGGATGGATGTTGGTTGTATGATTGATTTGGGGTTGAATTGTGGTTGGTTTTGAATGGTTTAAATATGGGAAATCACGTAAACATAGCTGTCGTAACATCCGATTTTCTTTAGACTGTTTTTGTGCATAACATTAGGACCCGAGAACCCCCTGCTAGATTATGACCATTGCCATGTCTAGATAGCTCATGTTACGAGCTTCGTTTTGATATGTAGTTCGTTCGATTCCGATGCACGGTTTAGGAGAAACGACCGTTTCAAGTAACGGCGTTTCGCGAACGAAACATTTCCCCTCGCCTTACTTTGAAACATAGGTTAAAGACCAAAAAGGGTTAATTAATGTATAAACAATTATGGTAAGAGTGTTAGGCAGTTGGTAAGACACTCGCGAAGGAATCGCCTTAAAACTCGTAAAGGTTAAATTATTAAAAATGGTGGAGCCGAGGGTACCCGAGTGACTTAAGAGAATCAATAAGCGCAAAACAAGCGTTAGAGTCTAAGTTAGTTAAAGTATAGATTTACAAGTGACTTTGGTTTAATTCCAACTTACTTGTTGCTTATAGGTTACCAGACTCGTCCTGAGCCATTCGTAACCCCCAGTCGCTCAGGCAAGTTTTCTACCCGTTATAACTGTTGTTGTGATGTATATATGTATATGCATTATCTTGCGATAGATGCATGTTGGTTAATTAGCAAATGTTGCAATATATTGAAGCATGCTGCTATGGTATATATATATGCATGCCTATTTCGTATTCTTTCCATATATATCTGTTGATTCAGTTGATAATACCTATGCTAGAGAATAGCGGTAATTTGCATATACCCTTAGTATAGGGACCCAAAGGTGAAAACATTTTCTAAAACCGGGAGTCGAGGATCCCGAGTAGATTTTGTATATATGTATATATATATATATATTTATATATATATATATGGTCATAGTTTTCAAAACTATTAATCGAATAAGGTTTATTCGATAACTTTATTTTATTATTGAATATTATTTCGAATATTCATCCGAGGACTTATGACTCCTTTATTTTATTATTGAATATTATTTCGAATATTCATTCGAGGGCTTATAACTCCTTTATTTTATTTAATGAATATTATTACGAATATTCATTCGAGGGCTTATGACTTCTTTATTTTATTAAATGAATATTATTTTGAATATTCATTCGAGGGCTTATGACTCCTTTTATTTTATTATTTGAATATTATTTGAATATTCATTCGAGGGCTTATGACTCTTTTATATTATTTATTGAATAATATTTGAATATTCATTCGAGGGCTTATGACTTAGTTTATATTATTTAATTAATATTATTTGAATATTCATTTGAGGATCTATGACTCCGATTATTTGCTGAGATGTGTTCTTTATTTTATTAAAGAATAAGGTGTCGATAATCAAACTTATCTTTGATTATTCAAATAAAGATAGTACTTTCGTATAAGTATATCTTTGGTTATTTAATACTCATTTCAAGTATAAGTTTTAAAACTTCTACTTCAATTATTTTTATAAAGATTATTCTTTATGGAAATATTATTTAAATAATAATATTCAGATATTTTCTAAATATATTGGGATTGATTTACTTCATTAAATCAGCATTACTCCAAACACTCTTTAAAGTGTTTTCGAGTCTTCAAAATGATTTTTAAAAGTTAGAGCGGATCCCAAAACTCATTTTTATATTTAAGATCTTCCTTTTAAAGGGGATTTAAATACTCGCTCAAAACCTGAGGGATCCGGCTCTGTGGTGTATTTTATATTCGCAACGAGGTTGCTGTTTTGGTAAATGAATTGATTACTTACCCAACGTTCGGGAAGTAAGTCCATCTATCGAGTCGGCATAAGCAATATGGGCTCAGTGGGCGTCCATGATATTGTAAGTGGCTCAGTGGGAGTCCATCAAATGCATAAGTGGCTGAGTGGCAGTCCAGCATAAGGTCCTATTGCGACCAGGGTGATGACCAGTGGGGAATTCGTCCATCTACTAGTAGAAAAGGTTACTTATTGGTATCTTTGCCTGATCAGCAAGATATCAGGTTTATGCCAAAATTCTTTCCTTTCCAAATTTATTGGATATTGCAATTCTGTTCATACTTTACATGACAGAGGTTTTCAGGAAACGTATGTATATATATAGGTGTATATATATATCGGGACTTGATGAAGTATATCATAACTTCATTTCCTTCAAAATATTTCAAAGATTGAATCTATTCAAGTCTTATCTTGTAGTCTCATCAGTGTGATGAACTTTTGAAACTAATTATAACTTGAACGGTGGTGGTTCAAGTAGTATTCGGAAAAGATATAAGTATATTAGAGTATCTTGTAACTTCATCTTTTAAACTTATATCTAGTTAATAATTGTCTTATGAATGACAAAGATTTTCAAAAAAACGTTGAGACAAGGTTAGATATATGAGATCACCTTGCAACGATATTTTTATACAGTTATAAACTAGAACCTTGTGTATATTATACATGGAAGAGGACTTCCAAGATTTTGAAAAGTATATATGTATATATACTGAATATTTTGCGACTTCATCACATTAAGATATCAACTTGGTTCATTTCTTTTGACCAAGACCTTCATGAGTACTATGAGAAGGCTCATATATTGTTAATCATTATACATATTATTTTGGTGGGCTTGCTACTCACCCTTGCTTTCTTCTTTCATCACACAACAACAGATAGAAAAGATGAACAGGACCAAGCTCCTGATTCGCAAGCGATTAGGAAACGTTCCGCAGTTTCCTATAGGCGTTGATGTCGCTGTAGCTGAGGTAGGAACTACCAATAGGCTAGGCTTTCAACTTATGATGTACCAGACTTATGTATAATTATGAATTGTAATAATGGAAAAGAAATGTAAATGTATTCAGAAACCTGTTTAAGGTGTATTGGCCTATAATTGTGGAATAAAACGACTTGTGTTATTTTTGAGTATTCATCTCTGAGATTATAACTTGTGGTGTGTGTGTGTATATTGTGGGGTCACAGTACAGATTAGTTGATTGTTTATTTAGATTGGGTGTTATTAAGGGAAATGGAACTCGTGACAACCCGAATCCCCGACCCCGGATTTGGGGGTGTTACAGAAGTGGTATCAGAGCTAAGCATTATAAACCTCAGAGATGATGTGACGTTAAGATAACAAGTTCACTAAGATAATAAGAACTCTTCCCAAGTTCATAGTCGGACTACCTAACGTAGTACTGACAGTTAAAACCCTTATGGGAACCCTTATAAATATCGTGATAGAAGCGTAGTTCGTTATCGTATATGGTAGCGGGACTCCGAACCCTGAGGTTGAGGAGCAACAATGCGATGATGTTTATTACTTATTGGAGATCAGATTATGGATCTGATAGAGCGTCCTAACGCGGGACCGGATGATGTTCATATTGAGGATGTAGCGGTTGAGGATGTTGTCCTAGAAGGGATTGTTGCTGAGAAGAATCCCGTGGAGGATCCTGACAAGAATGAATAAAGGACCATTGAGGAATTGATGACTATGGTTAGGGCGACTACTAGAGGTAGGATTGGCCGGTTACTACCAGAGGTTTGTTCAAGTTCCTAAGGATAGTAGCCCCTTTAACGCGGCTTACTCGTAAGACTGAGAAGTTTGAATGGACAGAGAAATACGAGAACAACTTTCAAGAACTGAAGCAAAGATTGGTGATGGCCCCTATGTTGGCATTGCCGGATGGAAAAAGGAGATTTTGTGGTTTGTATTGACGCTTCGCATAAGGAATTAGGGTGCTCTTATATAGCACAATAAGGTACTCGCGTACGCGTCAAGAAAATTAAGGGAATATAAAATTTGATATCCCCACCCATGAGCTTGGGCTCGTGGCAATAGTTTTGCCCTAAAAAGATTTGAGGCACTACTTGTATGGAGAGAAGTGCGAGATTTACCTAAGCCATAAGTGCTCTAGTACATTTTCACGCAGAAAGAGCTCAACATACGCCAGAGGAGGCGGTTAGAGCTAATCAAGAATTATGATTGGGAGATTCTGTATCATTCGGGGAAAGCCCATGTGGTGGCTGATGCCCTTAGTAAAAAGGAGAGACTCAAGATGATCATGTATTTGAGAGAGTTTATAAGAGATTTTGAGAAAATGGAAATAGAAGTGAAGGTAACCGGAGCCGGTACCGAAAAGATGTTTGAGATTGCAATACAGTCCGAATTATCGAAAGAGAACATATTGTGCCAGAAAAAGTGATGAATGAAGGCAGAGAGCCAACAATTAGATAAAAGATTAATACCGAGAAAGATGATAAAGGAATAATGAGGTATTCCTACAGAATTTGGGTTCCAAATGTTCAAGAGCCTAAAGATGAAATCTTAGATGAAAGCTAGTTTGAGGAATAAGATTTAGAGCAAACCCTGAACGTGATAGTCAGGGAGGTCGCCATCAAGATAGAAGGAACCCATGACATAATGGAGTGGAAAATGAGGATTTTAAATTAAAAGATGACCCCAATTATGGGGAGTAGGATGAAACATTTCATACTAAGGAAACAGAAAGTCGAGTAAGGAAAGGAGACCCGAGACGGTACTCCTATACAGCAATTCATGGACCTGTCTAAAAAGAACTTAGACTACTATCCCCAACCACCACCTTGAGGAAACAATGCGGTAGGAAATTCTTTCATGACCTTTAAGTCGCTAAGCTCTCAGAGTTCCAAGGAACAAGCTGACCCAGCCGCGGCAAGAGCCTGGCTAAAGGAAATAGAGGAATCACTTGAGATTCTAAATGATTGGCGGAGTACAAAAGACTGTTTTTATCACTTATCTTCCTAAGAGAGAGGCCACCCGCTGGTGAAAGGCCAAGGAAGGCACGGAGCAAGAGATTATAATAAACTGATTTAAGTTCAGTCAATTGTTTTCGGGAAAGTACTTCCCAAGGTTATGGAGATAGTGTAAAAGCTTTAGAGCCAGAACAAAGGTAGACGAGTATAATGAATTATGAATCTAAGTTGTAAAAGTTATCAAGATTCGTTCTGAGGACACGAATCCAGTATGACGGGATGTTTGAAATCAATGCTTATGTTGTGTTGGTTCATGAAATAATGATAAGAGAAAGGAAAATAAAAAGAAACTGAAGTGGAAAGGAATATAAAGGCAATAGAGTTTGAGGTATGATAAGGGAGTTGGGTATGAGGAAACCCTAAAGACTCGTAGCAATAGAAATAGAAAAGTATGCATTCGTCAGGATGAGGGTGATTCACCATGAGTTAAAATTGATGGTTGAGGGCATAAGAGATACATATATTTTATCCCTTGTGAGTTGGGAGGATTAGAGGAAACCTTGAGATAGTTCGAAGGATAAATAATGAGACGCAGATAGACTAAGGAGACAAGGAAGTAAGAAATCAGGAAAATCGGATGAAGGAAGTGACCTTCAAGAATGTAAAGTGTAAGACCGGTGGCTTGATACCCAGAAAGGGAGACGCCAGGTATGAGAGATATCCCAACATTCAGATGACTGTTGAGATAAACAATAAAAGTAAATAAGGAATTATTAAGAGGAAGTTCACGTTGAACACGACCAATATCTTCCAGAACATCCTTGTTATCGTTACCAAATTAGGCAAGACAAGCGGATAACCGTTGTTATCTTTTGGAGGCCATATTGATTGACCCCATTTTGAATACATATGTTATTGTGAAATTAGGTATAGACTATCGAGGTGGGAATGATGAATAAGATAATCTATCAAGGATATATGACTTGATTTATCCATGGAAGGATGCAGGTACCTTTTAAAGGTGGAATTAAGGATAGAACATCGATAACTTAAAATGAATCCTAGGGGAATGCATAAAGGTTGGCATTTCACCCTTACTAGGGACAGTATGAGTTTTGACAGTATGATTTGGAAACGGTTAAGGTAACAACAACCTTTAAGTATCAGTGGGGAAATTTTTCAGAAACATATAGACAATGGTTCTAGTATTAGTAAAGGGTATTTCAATATGCCCTGTATCTAGGGAATACAGGAGGAAGGATTTAAGGATAACCTTAGAGGTTTTACAAAGAAAAAGGTAATATTCAAAATTCTCAAGAATAGAAATGTGGATAAAGGAAATATGACGTAATTATAATGATGCCAAGTGGGGTACGTGTTAAACCACGAGAAAGTATGAATCGAACCAGTAAAGGTCGAAATTGTTCAGGGCAATTAGGACCTAAGACAAAAGATGTTCTAAGTACGATCGAGAGTCAGTCACGACAGTGATTAACCTCTAAAGACTGAAGCAATAACTTATGGAAAAATGGTGATTTTTTTTTACTCATTAGATTTTAATGAAAACATCTTCACATCAGCTGTGATGGAAATGAGGTAGAAAATTTAGTTGAAGGTGGTTAAAAGACATTGATTATAAGGAACTATTACTATCAGGAAAGGCCAAAGAGGTGGCCGACACTTTAACGGTAAAAGGATAATTGTAGGCGCTTGTGCCAAAGGATACAGTGATGATGGTTAAAAGCTGAAGGTTGTATTATGGTTTGGAAGATTGACATTCCTTCTGATGACTGTGCAATACCCAACCGTAATAGTAGTTGGTAAAGGTTTAATTCGTGTAATCGCCATGAGCGGGCTATCTATCTCAGAAGATACTATCTTGAGATAAGCCAGGACCATGTTTCAAAAAGGACTAGATGAACCCTTGAGTTAAGTCTTCTATTTAGGGCATATGATTAAGAATGGTATTAACCTGCTATCGTTGCTTTGATTGAAACTCTTCTGCAATTTTATCTGCTTCATGTCATGTATGTATGTCAGGATCAGAAGTGTTCTTCATGAATCAGGAATGGTGATTATGTTATCTCCTTAGAAGGAATTAGATACGAGATGTATGGACTCCGTATGGTTAGCTATTAAGACTTCATGGAAAATGAATGACTACAGTAGGTCAGTGGTGGACCATAGTAAGGCATCAATGATTCTGCGAGTAATGAGCTGATTACAACCGTGAGAGTTGTATTGGAATGGGTGTTGGGATTGAGTACCACTAATCGGGTCGTGGTAGTGTATAAGTTATCATTGATAGACTAATTAAGTAGAGTATCTACCTATTAAATATTATTCTTTCTTATCAATAGAGAGTCGTATTACTATACGAGGAAGGTTGCGGTGCAAGCATAGAATTCTATTAACGATGATGTATGAAATGAGATTCCAGATTCAATTTTCGATGTCGAGGGAGTTTCATAGGTGATTGAGTATAAGCTCGAGGAAGAGCATGGGTCCGTAGAATGACGGGTGGAATAATAAATATTTAGGCATGTGAAATACGATGCTATAATACTTGATGTTGATATAAATACATATATGTTTTGTTCTCCTATGACAAACCTCTATAATTCAGTGGTAGGTTCCAAGCCAGATATTTTATGGCAATATTTTTTCATATATACAATTCTCTTCAGTTCGTTCTTTTCTCTTCTTTTCATTTCATATAACTGAGAAGAACAACCCTTCCAGAAGGGGATGTATTGCCGAATGACTATCTATCTGTGTGATAGAAGCCGAGTAGGATACCAGCTATTGTTTAATTGCTTGTCAAGTACTAAAGGCTGGCCACCTTCTGTACTAACTATGCGATATAACAAGTGTTCATGATCATAGTGATCTCTCAATAAATTCTTTTACTTCTACATGATGGATCAAACTTTGGAAAATAGAAACAACTGAAAAAGGAGTAGTAAAGTTATGATGGTATTCGGAATGGAAACACATTCGTGATACTAAGGTTGACGCGTGTATTAAAAGGTTATAGAATGCTAACGAGCAAAGGTGTAACCAGTATAATATTAGGAACGGAAGGAAGTAGCGATTACGAACTGGAAAAGAATGGGTATTGAGAAGCAAAAGCTATAATGCTAGAAGCTATAATGAGAGTCTGTGCAATAGACTTGAAAGAAATTGGAATGATCACATAACGCGGATTGAGCTTTCTCACGACAATAGATCTTATGTCAGTATTGAGATATCGCCATATGAGATTTTTGAGGGAAGACAATGTCGATCTCCCTTATGTTAGGATGAAGTTGTAGAGCGCAAGATGCTCGGACCCGCAGTAGTCCAAAGGACCAGGGATATAATAGATCTAATCAGAGGACGGCTGGTAGTAACCCAAGATGGACATAAGAGGTATGCTGATTTGACACGAAAAGACAAGGAATGGGAAGTAGGGGACCTAGTGTTGTTATAGGTATTCCCTTTGAAGGGGTTAATGAGATTCGGAAAGAAAGGAAAACTAAGCCCAAGATACATTGGACCTTTGAGATATTAAGACGGATTGGAAAGTTAGCTTACGAGCTAGCCCTACCCCCGAACCTGTAGCAAGTTATAACATGTTTCACGTATCAATGTTAAGGAAGTGTAATTCGGATGCCAGATAAATTGGGGCATATGAGCGCATAGGCATGCGACTAGATATAACCTATAGGGAGCAACCAGAAAGGGTTATAGATCGAAAAGGAACAAGTGCTTAGGAGAAGGGTTATCAAACTAGTCAGAGTTTCATGGAAGAACCACAATATGGGAAAATTTACTCGAGAGTTAGAAAGTGCAATGTTAAAAAAAAATCCCTATTCATTTTCTATCTGATTCCGGGACGGAATCCTTTTAAGGAGGGGAGACTGTAATAACCCCAATTTTTGGAAATTTTTGAAACCCTTATAAATAGTGTTTTTGCTGAATGAGAAAACTTTTCATGCCACACTATGTAGGGGTTCTGATATGGATATTCTGAGATTTTATTAGTACTTTATATGGGATATAAGTGTATGTAAAGATCGTCAGAATCCAAATTCAAACACTTTGATTTTTCCCGGAAATCCACTAGATACGAAAAGAATTGAATATAAGGTAACAGGATACGAAGGATTTAAATTAAAGGATTATAAGAGAGGATCATAAAAAGGAATATAATGTATTGAAAAAGGTTAAGGGAACCTAAGTAATAAGATCCCGGGTATGATCCCTCAAACGATAAACGAAAACGAAAGTTAAACGAACTGTATAACAGATCAGCGGTCATTAGACAAACAATTAGGAAGTTAATCAAAGGGATTAGAGAGGATGATGTCACCCAACCAATGAGAAGAGGACAAGGAGGGGAGGATGATATCATGAGGATGACACAAGCATGACATGGGAAGGAAGGAGGTGTGGTTGAATGAGAACCACACAAAGTCCAAGGTTAATTAGGTAATTAACTAAAACAAAAACAAAACCAAATCAACCAAGCCAAGCAAATCATTTTCATCAAAACATAAAAAAATCTCTCTTTCTTCTTCATGCTCTCGGCTTCTTTCTTAAAAAATGAAGATCCAAGCTCCACCACTTACTATTTAGCAAGGTAATTATCTAAGCTTCCCCATGGATAGTTACATACTTCCTATAAGTTTAAGCTTCTAATTCCAAGCCAATCTTTTTCTATAAATCATGAAAGAAGATGGTGAATAGTGTTTTTCAAGAACTAAAATTTGTGTTCTTGAAGTTTTGTTTAGATTAAGCTTGGATAAGGACTTTAAGGGTGATTCCAAGCCATTCTCTTGATTCTCCACTCTCCAAGGAAGGTATAAACTACAAACCCTAGCTTTAGTTTTGAGTAATTAGGATTGAATATGATTGATATAGTTTATGTGAAGCATGATGCTTGATTATTTGAAGTTTGGTTGAGTTGTAGAGATTAGTTGGTTTTGTGGTATTTTTGGAGTTGTAAATCTTGATAATTAGTTAAAGAACCTAAGTAAAGCTTTTAGTTCATGTGGGGAATAAGTATAAATGGTTAATATGGATTTGTTGGGGCTGTTATGATGTGGTTTGGATGGATGTTGGTGGTATGATTGATTGTGGGTTGAATTGTGGTTGATTTGGAATGGTTTAATTTGGGAAATCGCGTAAACATAGCCGTCGTAACGTCCGATTTTCTTTAGACTGCTTTTGTGCATAACATTAGGACCCGAGAACCCCCTGCTAGATTTTGACCATTGCCATATTTAGGTAGTTCATGTTACGATCTTCGTTTTGATATGTAGTTCGTTTGATTCTGATGTACGGTTTAGGAGAAACGACCATTTTAAGTAACGACGTTTCGCGAACGAAACATTATCCCTCGTCTTACTTTGAAACCTAGGTTAAAGACCTTAAATGACTAATTGGAGTATGAAACATTTATGTAAAGTGTAATAGGCAGTTGGTAAGACACTCGTGAAGGAATCGCCTTAAAACTCGTAATGGTTAATTTATTAAAAATGGTGGAGCCGAGGGTACTCGAGCGACTTAAGAGAATTAGTAAGCGCAAAACGATCGTTAGAGTCTGAGTTGGTTAGAGTATAGATTTACAAGTGACTTTGGTTTAATTCCAACTTACTTGTTGTTTATAGGTTACCAGACTCGTCCCGAGCCATTCGTAACCCCCAGTCGCTCAGGCAAGTTTTCTACCCGTTATAACTGTTGTTGTGATGTATATATGTATATGCATTATCTTGCGATAGATGCATGTTGGTTAATTAGCAAATGTTGCAATATATTGAAGCATGCTGCTATGGTATATATATATATGCATGTCTGTTTCGTATTCTTTCCATATATATATGTTGATTCAGTTGATAATACCTATTCTAGAGAATAGCGGTAATTTGCATATACCCTTAGTATAGGGACCCAAAGGTGAAAACATTTTTTAAAACCGGGAGTCGAGGATCCCGAGTAGATTTTGTATATATGTATATATATATATATTTATATATATATATGGTCATAGTTTTCAAAACTATTAATCGAATAAGGTTTATTCGATAACTTTATTTTATTATTGAATATTATTTCGAATATTCATCTGAGGACTTATGACTCCTTTATTTTATTATTGAATATTATTTCGAATATTCATTCGAGGGCTTATGACTCCTTTATTTTATTTAATGAATATTATTATGAATATTCATTCGAGGGCTTCTGACTTCTTTATTTTATTAAATGAATATTATTTTGAATATTCATTCGAGGACTTATGACTCCTTTTATTTTATTATTTGAATATTCATTCGAGGGCTTATGACTCTTTTATATTATTTATTGAATAATATTTGAATATTCATTCGAGGGCTTATGACTCAGTTTATATTATTTAATGAATATTATTTGAATATTCATTTGAGGATCTATGACTCCGATTATTTGCTGAGATATGTTCTTTATTTTATTAAAGAATAAGGTGTCGATAATCAAACTTATCTTTGATTATTCAAATAAAGATAGTACTTTCGTATAAGTATATCTTTGGTTATTTAATACTCATTTCAAGTATAAGTTTTAAAACTTCTACTTCAATTATTTTTATAAAGATTATTCTTTATGGGAATATTATTTAAATAATAATATTCAGATATTTTCTAAATATATTGGGACTGATTTACTTCATTAAATCAGCATTACTCCAAACACTCTTTAAAGTGTTTTCGAGTCTTCAAAATGATTTTTAAAAGTTAGAGCGGATCCCAAAACTCATTTTTATATTTAAGATCTTCCTTTTAAAGGGGATTTAAATACTTGCTCAAAACCTGAGGGATCCGGCTCTGTGGTGTATTTTATATTCGCAACGAGGTTGCTGTTTTGGTAAATGAATTGATTACTTACCCAACGTTCGGGAAGTAAGTCCATCTATCGAGTCGGCATAAGCAACATGGGCTCAGTGGGCGTCCATGATAGTGTAAGTGGCTCAGTGGGAGTCCATCAAATGCATAAGTGGCTAAGTGGCAGTCCAGCATAAGGTCCTATTGCGACCAGGGTGATGACCAGTGGGGAATTCATCCATCTACTAGTAGAAAAGGTTACTTAATTGTATCTTTGCCTGATCAGCAAGATATCAGGTTTATGCCAAAATTCTTTCCTTTCCAAATTTATTGGATATTGCAATTCTGTTCATACTTTACATGACAGAGGTTTTCAGGAAACGTATGTATATATATAGGTGTATGTATATATCGGGACTTAATGAAGTATATCATAACTTCATTTCCTTCAAAATATTTCAAAGATTGAATCTATTCAAGTCTTATCTTGTAGTCTCATCAGTGTGATGAACTTTTGAAACTAATTATAACTTGAATGGTGGTGGTTCAAGTAGTATTCGGAAAAGATATAAGTATATTGGAGTATCTTGTAACTTCATCTTTTAAACTTATATCTAGTTAATAATTGTCTTATGAATGACAAAGATTTTCAGAAAAACGTTGAGACAAGGTTAGATATATGAGATCACCTTGCAACGATATTTTTATACAGTTATAAACTGGAACCTTGTGTATATTATACATGGAAGAGGACTTCCAAGATTTTGAAAAGTATATATGTATATATACTGAATATTTTGCGACTTCATCGCATTAAGATATCAACTTGGTTCATTTCTTTTGACCAAGACTTTCATGAGTACTATGAGAAGGCTCATATATTGTTAATCATTATACATATTATTTTGGTGGGCTTGCTGCTCACCCTTGCTTTCTTCTTTCATCACACAACAACAGATAGAAAAGATGAACAGGACCAAGCTCCCGATTCGCAAGCGATTAGGAAACGTTCCGCAGTTTCCTATAGGCGTTGATGTCGCTGTAGCTGAGGTAGGAACTACCAATAGGCTAGGCTTTCAACTTATGATGTACCAGACTTATGTATAATTATGAATTGTAATAATGGCAAAGAAATGTAAATGTATTCAGAAACCTGTTTAAGGTGTATTGGCGTATAATTGTAGAATAAAACGACTTGTGTTATTTTTGAGTATTCATCTCTGAGATTATAACTTGTGGTGTGTGTGTGTATATTGTGGGGTCACAGTACAGAGTAGTTGATTGTTTATTTAGATTGGGTGTTATTAAGGGAAATGGAACTCGTGACAACCCGAATCCCCGACCCCGGATTTGGGGGTGTTACAGATGAGTTCACCAGATTCACATGGGTGTATTTCTTGCACACAAAAAGTGAAACTGCATCTCTCTTGATTGATCATATCAAGCAACTGGATAAATTGGTCAAGGACTCAGTGAAGATAATAAGAAGTGATAATGGTACTGAGTTCAAGAATTTGATAATGGAAGAGTTCTGCAAAAACCATGGAATCAAGCAGGAATTTTCTGCTCCTGGAACTCTACAACAAAATGGGGTTGTTGAAAGGAAGAATAGAACTCTCATTGAAGCTGCACGTACAATGCTTGATGAAGCAAAGCTTCCAACCTATTTCTGGGCTGAAGCTGTGCAGACTGCTTGTTTTACTCAGAATGCAACACTCATTAACAAGCAAGTAAAGACACCATATGAGATGGTGAAGAAAAAGAAGCCAAATCTGAAGTATTTTCATGTATTTGGATGCAAGTGTTTTTTTCTTAAGACTCATCCTGAACAGCTATCCAAATTTGATCTAAAAGCTGATGAAGGAATCTTTGTTGGATACCCACTTTCCACAAAAGCCTTCAGAGTCTATAACTTGAGAACAAAAGTGGTCATGGAATCTATCAATGTCTCTTTTGATGATAAGAAGATTACTGGACTTAAAGATTTTATTGATCATGATCAGCTGAGATTTGAAAATGAAGACTCAAATTCTGATACTGAAAATCCTGACAATTTAAATCCTGATACTGCAAACTATGTTGGATTAAACTCTGATGTTATTGAAACTGTGGTAACTACGCCAACAGAAGATGCACCTATGTAGGGGGAGCATACTCAAGATCTAACCACATCTCAAGAAGCATCAGAACATACATCTGGCTCTTCAAGTTCTGATTCGTCAAGTTCTGATAAGCCAAGTTCTGATAGTTCTGAAAATCTAAATTCTGAAGAATCCAACTCAGAGAGCATAGTTTCAGGGGAGCATCAGAAAATGTTAATGAAGACAGCATGGATCATGGGGGAACATCTAGTTCTAGAGAAAACCTTCCATCTGCAAAGAAGTGGACTAAATCACATACACCTGATTTGATAATTGGAAATCCTGATGCAGGTGTCAGAACTAGAACAACTACTTCAAGTGAATGTCTTTACAATTCTTTTCTTTCTCAGACTGAGCCAAAGAAAGTGGAAGAAGCTCTTCAAGATGCTGATTGGGTGCAAGCAATGCAGGAAGAGTTAAATGAATTTGAAAGAAACAAAGTCTGGACCCTAGTGCCAAGACCAAAGAACAGATCTGTTGTTGGTACAAAAGGGTATTCAAAAACAAAACTGATAGTGATGGCATAATTACAAGGAATAAGGTAAGGCTGGTTGCAAAAGGATATTCTCAACAGGAGGGAATTGATTATGATGAAACATTTGCACCAGTTGCTAGATTGGAAGCCATAAGGATATTTTTGGCTTACGATGCTCACAAAAAGTTTACTGTCTTTCAAATAGATGTGAAAAGTGCTTTTCTCAATGGAGAATTGGAGGAAGAAGTATATGTTGAACAACTTCCAGGCTTTGTAGATTCCAAATATCCAGATTATGTCTACAGGCTTGATAAAGTACTTTATGGACTTAAGCAAGCTCCAAGAGCATGGTATGAGACTTTAGCTCAGTTTCTTCTGGAAAGTGGATTTAACAGAGGAACTATAGACAAAACACTGTTCTACCTTAACCATGGAAAGGACTTACTTCTGGTTCAGATATATGTTGATGATATCATCTTTGGTTCTACAAATGACAGACTTTGCAAGAAGTTTGCGAAACTGATGCAGTCAAGGTATCAAATGAGTATGATGGAGGAACTTAGCTATTTTCTGGGCCTTCAAGTCAAGCAGAATGAAGAAGGCACTTTTATTTGTCAAACTAAGTACACCAGAAATTTGCTGAAGAAATTTGGAATGCAAGATTGTTCAAGTGCATCCACTCCCATGGCCACTGCAACAAAACTGGAAAAGGATACTGGTAAATCAGTAGATATTACTGATTACAGAGGTATGATTGGCTCTCTACTCTATCTAACTGCTAGTAGACCTGATATCATGTATGCTACCTGTCTCTGTGCAAGATTTCAAGCAGATCCAAGAGGACCTCACTTAACAGTTGTGAAAAGGATTTTCAAATATCTTAAGGGAACAGCTGATCTGGGATTATGGTATCCCAGAGAATCAGATTTTAAACTAATAAGTTACTCAGATGCAGATTTTGTAGGTTGCAAAATTGACAGGAAAAGCACAAGTGGAAGCTGCCAATTTCTTGGAGGCAGATTAGTTTCTTGGTTTAGCAAGAAACAAAATTCAATTTCCACATCAACTGCAGAAGCAGAGTACATTGCTGCAGGAAGCTGTTGTGCACAGATTCTTTGGATGAAGAATCAGTTACTGGATTATGGGTTAACATATTTTAAAATCCCTATTTACTGTGATAATCAAAGTGCTATTGCTATGACAGGTAATCTAGTTCAACACTCAATGACAAAGCACATCAGCATCAGGTACCACTTCATAAGGGAACATGTGGATGAAGGTACAGTGGAATTGCACTTTGTTCCAACAGATCAACAACTAGCAGATATCTTCACAAAACCACTGTGTGAAGCTACTTTTACAAGATTGGTAAATGAACTTGGAATGGTTTCAGGTTCTTTCTCTAAATCTGCTTAGTTTTGTTCTGATGCATCAGACTTTATGATCAGTATTTATAGAAATTACTCTCTTTGGGTATTCTGTGCTTAATTGGAAATTGCTTAAGTACTGACTGTTGTCTGTTGTGACTTTCTAAACTCTGATAGTGATATGATTGTTTATGTAACTATTCAATCCTATGAGGATACCTGTGCTAGATGCTGACCTAGTAGTCTTCAATACACTAGAGATCCCACGTTAGAAGTAATTATTTCTGTGGAAATCTATTGACACAAGCAAATTCTGATATTGAGCTTAGTTGAGTTTACTTTGTCTATCTTATCACTAAGTCAAAAACTAGAATGATGCATCTCTTCTGTTAAGTTCTGATGCTAGTAAATCTGTTGAATGTACTAAGTGCTGATAAACCTCACTTATCAAAAGAAAAAGAAAAACAAAAAGAAATAAAAATCAGGTACTCCTTTGAGGTCTAGAGTAAAAATGTGGAAGGAACGACCCAAGTGCATTGCTGGTATTAAGTAATATGCATCAGAAAAGCAAAATATTTTCTTGGTGACTTTTCACACTCTATGATTACTGGAGAAATACTCTGATAATAGCATAAATTCTGATAAGCAGTCGTGACTCACTTACACTGAGAAGCCACTATAAAATGGAATTTAAAAAGATGCACAAAATTAGCACAAAACAGTTGAGGTGGACTCAAGCATGAACTCATTCAATAGTAGGCTTCAGAATAATGACAGATTTTTAGTAAAGTTTTAGTTATGCCTTATTTCTAAGATGTACTGAAGTGAATCAGACTTTACTCTTTGTCTGATATTTAGCTTAATGCACACACTAAACACTCCATATGAATGATGAAAATTACTGTGGCGATCTATGTTATTTTAGATGAACATTTTATGTGTCAGATTGCATAAATTCTGAGGACAAGTCCTGTTGAACGTTCTGATGATTAAGTTCTGAAGAATTTATATCAGAATTTGTGTGAAGAATTACAAAGATAGGCATTCATTTTTCGAGCTAAGAAATCATGTTCTGATAACTGTTAAGTTCTGATATAAGTCTAAGTTCTGATATTAAATTCTGATCCTTTACTTGACTTATTTGTGGATAAAATCTAAAAACAGTCTCATTTTAAATCAGAATATGTCGGGGCGGAATATTAACAGTCAATATAATTAGGGATAGTGGTACACGTACATGCACAGTAATTTTTACTTGTTTCTTGTGCGCATTAAACCCTGTTTTACCTTTCCAATGACTATTTTTCTTCTTCCAAGTCTAGGGAGACGAGGTAGAATTATTTCTACCTGTCAGCATTAAATTTCCTTACGTCTCCTGGCATTCTCTTGCCTATATAAACAAACACTTCACAACAGCCTACATATCATTTCTTTTCTCACATACTCACCTTCATTTTCTTCATACCAACAAAACCATGGTCAACTACAACATGTTCTTGAACTATGAGACCTTCAACATGGAGCTGAGCTGTGAGGCCTGGCAGCAGGAATGGCACGTGACTGTCATTCCTGATGAGATTTGGGACTCGGTTCCCCGGGAGGTTCTCACACACCTCATGTTCTTTTACATGAACTACCATCGCCATCTGGAGCGATTGGAGGAAGAAAGGCTGGAAGCTCTCCGCCAGCAAGAGCGAATCATCATATTCGCTATTCTTTTTGTAGAGAGTAGGAAGAAGAAATAACTTATTTTCTTCTTCCTGTTTTTCTTCATCGTCAGCCTTTCCCTGCTTCTTGAGCTAGGACAAAGGTTGTTGATGTTAGGTTTAGAAGCTTAGGACAATCTTGTAATGTTCTGATGTAATTTAAATTTCATGAATGTATTCTCTTAATATATTAATGGAATTTCTACTTTTTGCAAGTTTTTGTCTCTGAGATGTTTGTAATTTAAGTGCACTGATAAATCCTGAGATATCCATATTCTGATGACCATTTCATTTTTTATTTAAATTAAGTTCTGATCTTAAAATATCAGTACTTGTTTACTTGATTTATTCTGGTCATTCTCACACTCGAATTTTTTTTCAGAATATTGGTGTTGTAGTGAAAATAATTGAATAAGTGGGAACAATTTAAATTTTGAATTAAAACTGATTTACCTCAATTAATGGAATTACTGGGTAAGTGGAACGGTTTTTCCTTGAAAAACTGCAAGTGGGTAAGTAATGATTACTGTTTTTCCGTTCCCATTAACTATTCATTATTGCTGCATGTCTGACAGGTGTCCAACGGTTATATTTTTTTTACCAAGTATAAGTAAGAGAGAGAGAAGATTATACAATCTTTTATTTACTTTTACACTTTATCTCTCTTTCTTTGCTTTTACTCTCTCTCATCTCCTGACGTTGGTTTTTCATACAGATATTTTATCAAACACATAACAGGCAACTCTTAATTTTCGATTTTTCTCATGGCACCTAAGGATTTGATCATTGATGGAGCTAAGTTCGTTCCAAATAACTATGCTGCAATTCTCGATCATGCTGAAGCTCCGTCTGAGTTGCATTTTGTGCAAGATCTTCTTGCACACAGTGAAATTGGGTATGCATTGACCCAACCTTCAGTCTTTTCAAGCCAACAAGTTCTAACGTTTTGGAGGACTGGGCATTTTGATAATGGTGGTACAACTGGTACTCCCAGTATTGTTTTTGAAGTGGATGATTCTGAACATGTTGTAACTCCTGGTACAATTTGCAAGGCCTTACATTTACCAGAAGGCTGTATTTTCTCAATACCGGAGGAATCAGCTCTACAAGAGTTAATGGCCAGTTTGGGGTATGAGCAGAGTTTGACTAAGCTTGGACAGTTGAAACGGGCTCATATCAGAAAAGAATGGAGCTTCTTCTTCGACTGCATCACTAAAGCTTTCGGGAATAAGTGTTCCAACTTTGATGCAATTCCTATAATGAGTCAGCACATCGGGTATGCTATTATTAACCAAACTCATTTTGATTTTGCAAATGCTGTGAAAAGTTTTATTGGGGATAGGATGACAGAAGATAGGAATGTTGTCTACTTTGCTAGATTTTGTCAGCTTATATATACTTTCTGTTGTGCTGATGAACCCCAACCTACCACTGACTTAACTCCACCTTTCAAAATTGCAAAACGAGCCTTTAATGACTTGGTAAATGCTGACCTTAAGAAAAAGGTGGTTAGACCTTTACAGATTCCTCAGTCTGTAAAACAGATCTTGGTAAATGCTGATCCTCAAACCTATAGATCTGTTTATCCTGATGTACAACCCACCACCACAACCCAAACACCACAGCAACCATTAGAACATACCACTCATACATCTATACCTCATCCTTCCCTCAGAACATATCTCAAATCATATCTCTCAACTTCACAGACAGCTCAACCTTCATCCTCAGCACCTACTGTGAAGCCTTCATCTTCCAAGCCCAAGAGGACAAAGACTGTTTCTCAAACACAACAGAAGAGAAGGAGGATTGTTATGAGAGATGAGTCTGATAATGAGGAACAGGTTTTTTCATCAGATTCTGATGTTAAAGAAGCTGAGAAAGTTCCTTCTCAGAAGGATTCTGGAATTGGGGGATCTAAGCTTCTCAAAAGGCTTAGAAGAATGACTTCTGCTGAACCTCCCAAGGAATCCCCACCTTTAAAGAGATACAAGAAATAGAGAGCTAAAAGGCCAGTTTCAGATGATGAGGAAGCAGCTGCTAAAGAAGGAGATCAGGAATCTCTGATCTCACAAGAACCAGAATCTGCTGAAGCCACTATTTCTTCATTGACTCCAACTCATGAAGCTGCTACAGAAAAGGCCAACACACCATCTGTGTCTCCTGTACATAAGACTGTATCTCCTGTTGATCCAGGCACAAGTGCTGAAATTGATATTCAGAACCTGGTTGTGCCTGAGGTACTTTACTTAGAAGCTCCAACAGTAATTAATCCATCAACAACACCTGTTACTGATGCTACTCAAACTCCAGAATTGTCTACTACACATTCTCTGCATCTAGATGTTGATGATCAAAATATAGGTGAGCATCAGGATATGGATGTTGATCAGAACTTGGAACCATATCAGCACTTAGAGGATGATGCTGAAGCCTCAATTGCTTCTCATACTGTTGTTTTATCAGAAGATGCTGATTCTGTAAGTTCTGATATTGCAAATGCTGATGATACTGGTGATGCTGCTCCAAATGCAGATGCTGATGAAGCAGGTCCTTCAGGACATGCACCTCAGCAAACTGTTCACAAAAGTGAACTAGTTAAGAAGTTTGTTACAAGAGAAGCACCAGTGCCTTGGAGTGAAACTCCTGCAGGACATGAATGGACTAAGGAATGGAACTCATTTACCTGTGTTCCATCTGCAAAGAAACTTGCTGAGGACTTGACAAAAGCTGATGAGATGTTAATTAATGATGATTTCAAAACACAACTTCGAGTCACTGCATTGAGTACTAAACATCTGCAAGGTCTCCATTCAACTACTCATGCAGAGTTATATAAAATTCAGGAAGAATAAATCAAGCAAGAACAAGTTCAGAAAATTGACAAGAAAAAATTCTTCCAACCTACCTTTGACAGAGTTGCTTATATTGAGAAGACCCAAGAGAAACAACAATCTCAGATTGATGATATTTTGAAAAATCAAGCTTCTCAGCAATTTCAACTTGATGAAATCCAAGCCTCAATGGAATTGCTTGTCTCTCTTCTTTTACCTGCTGATGCCAAAAAGGGGGAGAAAGTAATTAAGTCCAAATGCAAAACTGATAAGACACTGAAGGGGAAGGATGATGAAAAAGATGACCAGGGAAACTTTGGAATGGGTGAAGGTCATAGTCAAGGTAGAGGTTTCTCATCAAGAAAAGCTGAAATCACAAGTCACAGGACAAGTTCTGATGCTGGAAAAAGAATTACTTCTGCTACTGGTAAAAGGATAAGTTTTGATGAACTTCTAGATCTTGATGAAGAAATGTCAAGACAGTTATTTCTTAAGGAAAATCCAGGAATGGACTTGGAGAGTCTGATGGAAGAAGAAGCTAGACTTAAATCAGAAAAAGTCAAATCTAAATCTGAAGCTTCTGGTAAAAAGAAACTTCCAAAACTCAAAGGCATTGTGATAAAAGAAAGGTCAAATTCTGAAGCAACCAAAGCTAAATCACAACTGCAGATAGATCCAAGGTCCAAGGGCAAAGAGAAAGTTGGTGAACCTATCAAGGTTTATGTGCCTCCTGTGAATGAAGAAATTACTGATGAAGATGCTGATCTTGCTCTGACTTCAAGAAAAGTTTCTAAGACAACCTTTGACATGGCTCAAGTTGTTCAGAGTCAAGAGATAGTTAGTTCTGATATCTCAAAGAAGCAAGTAACCTCTGACATAGCTCAAGTTAACTTGATATCAGAAAATAAATCAAAGGAAACCTCTGACATTGCTCATGTTAAACCTTCAAAGATACTCCTACCAGGATTCACTAAAGCCAAACAGACTCAACCTTTGAAGACTGCTGCAAGTGGTTTTGAAGCGAGAGTGGTTACTGGAAAGGAAGCAAGAGATAAAACTGCACTGGGAAGTGCTGATGAAAGAAGAATACAGAACACAACCAATGATCCAACTTCCTTAAGTAAACCAGGTATTGGAGCAACTCCTGAGAGATTGAATCAACTAGAATCTGTACAAATGGTTTACCATACCTACTTGAAAGAACACATCTTGTTGTACTTCATGACAGATGGTAGGGTTTATCATATAAGGGAAAATGCCATTCCACTGAAGTATTTTGAAGAGCTGGAACATGTATTATTCTTACTTCAAGTGAATGACAAAATAACAGAAAGTGCTGCAAACTTTTTGAAGAGTCAAATTCAGAAACAGAAAAAGCTTTATTCTGTTAAGTCTGACAGCACATATCTTCCAAAGTACAGAGATCACAAGGGTGATATTGTTGAGATGAAGCCCAATTCTGCTAAGATTATAACTACCTTTCTGGGTTACAGGGCTGTGGAATTCAATCTTGAGTCTGACAAGGCATATTTGATCAGACTGGATCAGAACATAAGGAAAGCTAGAATTAATGATCTCAGGGCTGTAATCTTTCAAATTGGTGAAGATTCTGCAGAACTTAAAGATGCTAAAAGGAGGATAATTGATGAACTCAGATATGCTGAGAGATGTTTGTTGAAGAACTATCTCTGAACAACTCCTGACATCAGAGAGATCAGAAGATGAAGCCAAGTCAAGATCTACAACTACTTAAATTCTGATATGGATACAGACTAAAGTTGTTATCGGAAGTTAAAGATTGGTAAAGCTTTAAGGACTGTAAGTTGTAGTTATCTAGTCAAATTCTCATGCATTTGTACTTAATATTTTTGACATCATCAAATATCTGTTAAACTTGTATATTATGCTAATTTACAAGTTGGAGGAGATTGTTAGATATATTTGATAATGTCATGGCTAATGTGATTTATGTTTAGTTTTCAGATCTTACTTAAACAGGATAAATAAGTACTTACTGGAAGTCAGGACTTAAGGATATCAGTACTTATATTATCAGGAGATAATTATCAGAAGATGGATATCAGAACTTAAGTACTGAAGGACGTTCAGATAAGGAAGGTAGCTGGTTAAAAGAAAGAAAATCGAGACAAACATAAGAAGAGATATGCATGAAGAAGGAATTCTATGAAGAATAGAATACTTGGAAGAAAAGATATCTGATTGATATATTTTAGGAAGCAGAATTATATTACATATCAATTAGCGATTATCTTGTAATTGTGTAGTATATAAACACAGACATAGGGTTTACATTATAAGTGTTATCACAATCGAGAAGATTATTCATTGTAACCCTAGCAGCTCTCGTGATATTTGTTCATCACTGAGAGAGAACAGTTTCATACTGTAACAGAGTTTATTATTTCAATAAAGTTTGTTTTCTGTTACTTGAGTTATTAAAGCTCGATTTGATTGTGCTATACACTGTATTCACCCCCCTCTACAGTGTGTGTGACCTAACAACACGATACTAAACCATTAAAAGACTTGCTATGACAATTCAATATAGTCTGAAGCTTCAACAGCCAAATTAGCTTCCAATTTACAAGATATGCCCAAATTCTAATCTCATTATAACTAATCAGGATTCAAATTTACTAATAAAGTTAACACAATATTAAGCAAACAAAGAACAACATAGCATAGAGAAAACGAGAGAGCGAAAGAGAGAGAGAGAGGGGGATAAAGAGATGGAGGAGGGGGAGAGAGGGGAGGGGAGGGAGAGTAAACACCAGCTCTGCAAGAGGTGGGATGATCTTTCTAGAGATCCATGAGCTCCTTCAAGATCCTTGAGCTCCTTCAAGATCCTTTTGGAGGCCATCAGTATGTATCTCCTCCAACACAAAACCCTAGATCAGCTAATTCGCAACATCCAAAATAATCGGTCGAACAAATCATCCAAATCAAACAAATCCCCGACTAGAAGTAAGAAAAAAGAAATTGAAAAAATTAGGGGTTTGAGTTTAAAAAATCCCAATTTAAAACTTAATCAAACTAATAATTCGAGTTAATAGATGAAATTTTTTAGTTTACCCACGTACCACTTCAAGGTTTACAGCTTCGAACAAATCAAATTAAGAAGTCGAACAAATCAAATATAAATCGGACAGGGGAGTGAGAAAATGTTGAGAGAAGAGTGAGTCGAGTGTGTGTTTTATTCCAGTTTTGTTGTGTGCAAGCGAATTTTAGAGTGAAGAGATTAGGGTTCCTAGGGAGAGGGAGAGAGAGAGAATTTAGTCCAGAGAGAGTTGAAAGAAAGTGAGATTGGTTTTTAGTTTATTATTTTTGTTTGACTTGGTTGAAAGAGGGGGAAGCAAATAATGGACCGTGGAGGGAGAATATTTTGTTGTAAGTGGGAAAAATTTTGACCAAGGGAGGAAATATTGGAGCCGCGCGAATTCAATTTTTCAAAGTGAATTTTAGATATCGGTTTTAACAAAAGTGATGTCTTAAAATCAGAAAGACATTATATTTACGCGGGATGATGTTAATAAAATTTTTAACATGGATTGCATGAGTGACCAATGTCTAATGTGTGATGTCTATTAACATTTTTCTTGTAGTGCTACATAGACATTATACTTAAGAGATGATCACTAATGCTCTTAACAACTTATTTCATAAATATAATAAACATTGAAATGTACCCGAGGAATATGATTCTAAACATCACTGATTTTATCAATAAATTGCCTGATTAATTGCTATTATCCGTCATTACATTATTAATCACCAAATGTCTCCGCAGACTAATTTCGTATACTGGAAGCCCGATCTCTAGACGTACATATAGGCGCAAAGCTTAAGAATGAATGGTATACATAAACTCAACTCGTGGTGTGATCAAAAGTCTAACCATGTCTAGGGGAGCAAATTAAAGAGAGACATAAAAAAGTCCATGGAGAAGCAGAGGGCGGAGTGTCTTTTCAACACAAACAGTTGGGTCTACAATAACTACTTTCACATCTTAGCATAATTTAGTTAGATGAGAAGGTGATGATCCAATTTATTTACAACCTTCTCAACCGTCTTAAAACTCCCCACAACTTGTATTCCCTAGCTAGCTATTTCACCACTATATATATACCACTTCCTAGATAGCTCTAGCTCGTATCAACTCATCTTCTCATCATTTATCTATACACATTTGCAATAGCTAAAGATGACATCGAATTTTCTTCTCATTGCCCTTCTCGGTTCTCTTGTTGTTTGCTCCAATGCTCGAGTCCTCACAGGACAAAAGGCTAACTCTAACTCATTTGCGGATGAGAAAACATTTTACGGTCATAGTGGTGGACTTGGTGGAGGCGGAGGAGGTGGACTTGGTGGGGGTGGAGGACTTGGCGGTGGGAATGGATTCGGTGGAGGTGCGGGGGCAGGAGGCGGACTAGGCTCGGGTGGGGGACTTGGTGGAGGTGGCGGAGGAGGCTTTGGAGGAGGCGGTGGTGGAGGATTAGGGGGAGGTTCAGGATTTGGAGGTGGTGCTGGTAGTGGATTTGGAGGGGGAGCTGGTCTTGGTAGTGGAGGAGGGTTTGGAGGAGGTGGCGGCGGAGGTGCCGGAGGTGGACTAGGAGGACTTGGTGGAGGATTTGGCGGTGGATCTGGCGGTGGATTCGGAGGTGGCCTTCCTTGAACGTCAAGTAATGATGTTATCATACGTGCATGATGAATGTCATGCATGCGTCTAATCTTTTCATACAAATTTGTGGTGTTGATTGTCGTATTTTGCATTTGATCTGGTTTTACATTATAGAAATACTATAATGGTGTTGTATTTTATTGTGATTTGTATTGTAACAACTATTGTTGAATAATTTATAATGATGATATTAATTTGATGGGTTATTTCAAGACAATTGCATGGGTATTATTAATCCGTTATTGTTTTGGCTTAAAAAATATCAACTCATATCTGTTGTTTGTTTAGTTTACGTATAGCAACAAATGCATGCACGGTGCACCAGCTGCATATGGAAGAAGATCCAATCATATATCACAATCCCAATATGTTATATTATACTCCTTCCGTCTCTCCCAAGTTTATATTTGGGTTAAGTATGAAATTTAATAAAAATGATAAATTAGTAAAAAAAATTAAAAAGGTGGGTAAAGTAGTGAAACCGGTTAATATTATATGTAAAAAATGAGTATAGTGGAGAGAAGTAGTGGATGTAGTTATTTTAAAATTATAAAAATTTTACTATTTGTAGAAAGTTTTAAAATGTAAACGATTCGAAGACACATTAAAAAAAAGGCGTAAACAAATGAAATGGATAAATGGAGTATATTTCAGTTACATGATTGCTAATCATCAAGGCAGTCAACGTAGAACCAATATAACGATCCTGATTCCTAAAGTACCCTTAGTGACGACATTTTAAATATGTGTGTTTATATTTTATATAAACGATCAAGTCTTTTTATCTCTGAATTTGCATCTTTACAACGAGAAGGAAGATCTTGCCAAAAAACAGCTGCTCAGTTAAATTTTTATTGAATAAAAATACTTTGAACTATTCCAAAACTGTAGAAAGTGTGGCTGAATTCTAAAAATTACAGTTTATACGACTTGACGAACAAAAATATTGTAAATTGTGTGCTACCGTTAGTTTTTGATTAACATCCGGTGGTTGAAACTTAAAAGTGCATAAATGCCCCTAAACCCTCATTTTCCCTCTTATTTTCCCTCCTTTTCCTTCTTTTTCTTCCCCTTTTTCGCCTCATACCTTTTTCTGAATCAAAGCGCTAGAAGCCTGAAACAAGTTTAGTGGCTCGTAAAGAAGGAATTTTTGCTAGATCCCCGCTTCTCATTTACCCAGAATTGTAGTTCAATTGGTCTGGGCACCGCCCTCTCAAGGCGAAAACGGCGAGTTCAAGCCCCGTCAGTCCCGACAGATTCAATAAGGACATTAATCATCTTCCCCTTTTCTGTCAATAAGGGAACATGAATAAAATTTTGTTATCACATAAGAGAGGTTTGTATTTTTTTAGTATAAAAATAATTTTATTTATTTTTGCCAAGAAAAAATAATTTTATTTTAATTTCAATTACAAATATATATTGTACCTCTTATATGTCTATATTCAATTGACTAGAAATATAAAAAATGAGTATTCAATATATATCTATATTCAACTAAACAGATATTAGTAATTTCTTAAAATTCTAAAAAAAGTCAATGATCATTCAATCCCATTCATGGACCTGAGTCTTTTCGATTTTAGAAGTTATATGTATAAATTAGAGAACCTTATCAAAAGTTATCTACATTATGCGAAATATATGTATTTAATTGAAATTATCACTTTATGCGAAAATTGGAACCTAACACTAAAATTTTATGAAAAAATATTAATTATCACGATATAGGGGTTAATTATTTTTAATACTGGTCCCGAGTCGGGACCGAGATATTTTATTAATTTAGAGAGGTTATCACTTTAAATAGTATCACTTTACATGAGTTTTACTGTAGTATAAAGACATATGTAGAATGTAGTGTTGAATATTCTGCAAGTTCATACAATGCAAATCCTGATTCATCGAGTATAAATCCTGATTCGTCACACAGTGCAAATCCTGATTCATTGATTATGTTAGCTCATTATTCAGTATGACAACTCAGCAGATTTCACACCCACTAGTTTTATCTCACCATTGAGTTAGTTAAATACCACTCAATGATATCTATAATTAGTTAGTTAGAATATTTTACTTACTCTCTAAAAAAACACTTGCAACAGATTTTCATATCGTCTTCTTCACTCTGTTTAATAGTTTTCACATTATTAAATATGAAGAAACTGTTCAAGTTTAACATGTAGATTGGTATAATTGCTGGGAGCATGATAATCTGTATTCCAAGAGATAATGAATCCGCCTTTCAGATGGAATAGAGGACTATATATTTTCCAAGCGCACATAGAAAAAAGAATTCATGTTGACTGTGTTTTGACCGTTATACCCCCTTGCAAAATTAAGGTGTTAAAACTTAACAGCCGAGCCCCCATTTTGCAGCAATTATGATAGTCAGGCCACACAAACTGTAATTTTCAGAGTTCAACTATATTTTCTAAAGTTTCGATACAATCCCGGTATGTCTTAAAATTCGAGTGGAACCGTAAATGATCGTCATTACCCTGCAATTAAATGTGACATTATGCATTTCAGGAGCGCATAAATAACTATCAGAAGTTAACTAAAACAGGGAAAATGACTGTGTACCGTGCCAACCCAGACAAGCTCTCTGAACGATGCCTATTTTATTGATTAAGTAATTCCCCGTCAATTGGACCAGGGTTTATCATTTGTCGTCCAGCCATTTAATCCTGCCAAAACACAACCAACATTTGTAAACAAATCAAATTGCCATTCCCTTGTGCAAAAAAAAAAACGGACAGCATTTCCCCTATTCTATCACATTGCCAATCCGAAAACACAACCAACAAAGTCAATCTAATAATTCCATAATTATAAACGTTTAATATTCCGCAATATTTTGAACTTTCACAACAACACTTAAATCTCTCTTAGATAGCTAACCTTAACATCTAAGTATCCCGGGTGATTTTGAAACTTACAAATTTATTTTAAAGCTTTCAACTCTCTTTAGTTTTTAAAAATGGCGGAGAGTTCACATCTATAATATTGTCAGGCTGTTAAGAAATTATGTAAAAGAAAGTATGACTAAGAGACAATCAACAAGAAGCGCAATAAATTCAGTTCATTATTTAAATTTATTCAATGAATTCATTAATTAAATTTAAGCAACTAAATAAATATAAATAATAAATTAAAAACTAAATAATTAATTAAACAATGAAGAATTAATTGAAGACTAAATAATTAATTAAACACTAAACAATTAATTAAAGATTAAATAATTAATTAAATACTAAAAAATTAATTAAAGACTAAACTAATTAATTAAAAACTAAAAAATTAATTAAAGACTAAAAAATTAATTGAACACTAAACAATTAATTAAAGACTAAATAATTAATTAAACACTAAATATAAACAAATAATTCAAGGCAGTGAAAATAAAATAAATAAATAATAAAATAAATAAACTGAGTATGAGAGAGAGAGAGAGATAGAGAGTGAGAGAGGCGAGAGAGAGACCACGAACGCCGCTTGGAGGGGGATTAGGTGAAATATGGAGTGTATCAGCGTCTGTGAACGCCGGTTCATCGAAACAGAGGAAATTGACGTTGATGACCCGTAGTCATTCCAACTTAATTTGGGGTCTCAACCGCCACAAATAACATACAGAAGTAATGTCAACACATGATGGTCAGATTTACTTTTTCAAGGTGGAAAGCACAGAGGTGGAGGGTATGGAGGGGGTTCTAGTCAATATGGTGGAGAGTATGGAGGGGGAGTAGTTAATATGGTGGAGGGTATGGAGGGGGGACTAGTCAATATGGTGGAGGGTATGGAGGGGGACTAGTGAACATGGTGTAGGGTATGCAGGGGGGACTAGTCAATATGGTGGAGAGTATGGAAGGGAGATTAGTGAATATGGTGAAGGGTATGGAGGGGGGAGTAGTAAATATTGTGGAGGGTATGGAGGGGGGACTAATCAACATGGTGGAGGATATAAAAGGGGGGACTAGTCAACATGGTGGAGGGTTTGGAGGGGAGAGTAGTCAATATGGTGGAGAGTATGAGGGGGAGTACTTATGGAAATGATGAAGGTGGTGGAGGTGGTGGAGGTAATGTAGATATTGTGGGAAGAGGTTCGGGTAAGCGGTTAGCCCTCGTCCCTAATGAATCTATAGCCAATTCAACTAGTGAGGAGAATTTTCACCTTCACGATGATGATGAAGAAGATTCTTTAGCAAGCGAAGAAACTGAAGGGCATTTAGAGAGGCATGAAGAAATTTCCATCATATTTCCAGTAGTCGGGGAACAACATCATGTTCCAAGGGCTTCATGGTTTTGCACAGAACAATATATTCCCCAAATAATAGATAACCGAAATGATATGTATGCTGATGAAGACCTCGACCATGGGGATATGAGTGAAGGAAGGTGTTACCGTGACAAAGCCACCCTCTTGTTGGCAGTGAGGCGTGCACATATTTCTACTGATCGTACATATATAACAACGAAGAGTAACAAAGAACAGCTCATTGTACAGTGTCGGGCGGAGGGCTGTAACTGGAGGATGAGAGCTGCTTTCATGCATAATTCTGGGTACTGGAGGATAAATGTGAATAGAGAGGAACACAAATGCATGGTTGATCAGCTGTTGCCAGATCACAAGAAGTTATCTACAAGGATGATTTCGCGGATTGTGAAACCACTTGTAAGCAATTTCACATACATAACTATTCAAGTTCGCTACATATTTGGTTTGTAAATATTTGATATTTACTGTGATATATGAAACATGTAATAGATACACCATTAATCCACATTAAAATCATTATCCCGTTTATCAACAACGAGCACAACCATATAGTGGGGTACAACAAAGCGTGGAGAGGCAAGCAAATAGCCGTTGAGGAAGTCTATGGCAGTTGGGCCACAACATACCAAGCTCTGCCCATATTTTTGGCAGCCATCATCAAGACAAATCGTGGAACCATTGCTGAGATCGATGACGTGCCTCATGCTAAGGAACGGGGCACTTCCGTATGCAAGCGAATCTTTTGGTGTTTGAAGGCAATGATGGATAGGTGGAAATATGCGCGTCCTATGATTCAATAAACGAAACTTTCTTGAAGGGAAGATATAGGGGCAAGCTTCTTATTGCTATGGGTGTAGATTTCAACAACCACCCTTTTCCTCTTTGCTATGGCTTGGTTGATGTGGAGACGTACAAGAACTGGTCTTGGTTTTTGCAACGTATTCAGAGACATGTTTGTCGCGAAAAGGCCGACGTGTGCATCATTTCCGATCTTGCAGCCAGTATTATCTCCGCACTACGAGACCCTCAAAACGGATTTGCTGAGCCATTAGGAATCCATAGCTTCTGTCTACTCCATGTTAGAAGCAACTTTTGTCAGTATCACCCTGGTGGTGAACTAAAAAAATTGATGTGGAAAGCTGGAACAACCACGCAAGTCTCTAAACATGACGCATACATGGCAAGGATAGGTGAAATTTCCCCCTGCCCTGGACTATCTTGCCAGAATACCCGTGGAGAGGTGGACGCTTTCCCACGACACTGGTGTTCACTATGGTCAAACAATCACAAACATGCTTGAGGGTTTCAACGGTAACATAAGAAGGGCTCGTTTCCTTCTAGTAACAGCGATGATGGAGTACCTCTTCTACAAGACGGTGCAGATCCGAACGGAGATTGATGATCCACGGTCAGGAAAGAAATGTAGTGTATGCAACCAAGAAGGTCACACCAAGCGTAGCAAGAAATGCTCAGGGCACATTTCTTACCCACGTGAACTTAACATTGTCGTATTTTGTTGTCTTACTTCTCAAAAATTATTTTTGACATTACATGTTGTAGTACAATTGTCATTTGTATTATCTAAATAATCTATCATGGAATTATAACATGATTACTTATAAATGTGGAAATACTATTAGTTATATCCCATTCCACAAACATCACATGATTACTTAAAAATCATGATTATAAGGCCGCTTCATGAGAAAATATATTCCCCCATGATACCCTTTTCCAAGCAACTAACTCATATCAAAACAAATTTAAAATAAAAAAAATATACTACAAATAGGTTTACATCAAGAATTAAACCATAATAATTTTCTAGGAATTAAATATGAGCACCCAAAATCATGCACTCGCCTAATCTTTACACTCCACTAGCAAGGCACTCTTTTTGAAGTTACGAAAGTCTTATATATGCAACTTGTTTATTTAAATAAAAATTACGTACTAAAAATAGGTTTACAAATCTATCCAACAAAAAAAATAGACCAAAATTATTTTTATTTAATTCAATATAAGAGTACAAAACATGTCCTTCACCTTCATTTTTCACCATCATTTCTCAGTTTATGAAAAATTACACAAGGCACGGGAGGAAAAGAAGAAAAGAAAAAAATAAATAAAAAAAGGCTATTTTACCCCAAAACGGCACTACTTCTGGGTAATATTGGCAGAACCCGCAAATAGTGACGTCCTGTGCCACTTTTGCAACCTGTACCAAAAAACTAACAGAGCCACTGACTACCGCCCCATGATTTAACTGTTGTCAAGTGATTTTATTGGTCCTCAACATTTATTTTAAATAATAAAAGCAAAAATAAATCCTCATAAATTATTACTGTTCTTTTCATTTTTCAGGCCACCCATATGTGATTGCGTTTATATATCTATACTATGCTATAATAACCGGAATAAGATATAATTTAGTTCAACGGTTATTTCTCAATTTTGATTATTAAAAAAATAAATAAATAATTTTATATATTCGCTAAACTATTAAATTATTAAACTACTACACACATAGTTTACTTATACTACTAAACTACAATTACATCTTATTATAATGTTAATTAAAAAATTAATAAATAATGTTATATATCCACTAAACTATTAAATTGTTATCCTATTATTTTTATTATAAAATATTTATAATTATTATATATTTATATATAAATATTTTAAAATAATGATATGGCGAAATAAATAAAAATTTTAAATATTAACGAGAACCTGTACAACGCACGAGATTTAAAAGTAAAGTTATGTTCAGATCAATTTTTTTTTTAATTTTAGAGTTGAAAAAAGTATGAAATGATGAAAATACTCCTTCATTATGTTTTTTGGGTTTTATTGTGTATGTAAAGGACATATTTATCTATTTAAACTTATTTGTTATGAAAATAAAAAATTGACTCCGGAAGTAGCATTTTACTGAGTAAATTGCGGCCCTGATGTATGTAGACATGTGAACTCTGGATCCGTTAAGATTAGGTGATCGATTAAATTGAAGTGTAAAGTTGTACTCGTCGTAAATAATGGAATTGAATATGTTCCCTACTCCATGAACAAGGAGTAGAGTAGCTAAATAAAGGCAGTACGAATTATAAGTAAAATTTTGATGCCCCTGTACCACATGGAGTAGAGTAGTTAAATAAAGACGAGTACGAGTATCAATTTAGCCTACATGTTTGATGCTAATTTTACTGTTGCCTATTTTTGGCATTTTAGTTTTTTTTTTTATAAAAAAATATTTCATCTGATTAATAATGTTTGTCCCACCAGAAATCATCACATGCTATCTATATATCCCTTTTCTTATTTCTAATTAAAATCATCGATTTATCATTTACCCGATTAATAGTTATAAGTTACTACGTCAACTTGATTTTTGAAATGGGATTAATCTCATCAGCATACTTTTGTAGAATTAATATCAATCAATATTAAATTATATATATTTTCCAATATATTAAATATTTTGATTAATAATTGATTATTTAATTGTTTAATATAAAATATATTTTTACCGAAGCATTCGTTTTGTTTAGAAGTTAAGTCTGCGTTCCGTGTTTGGAAATCAGGAGCTTCTCGTGAAGCTCAACAAGTTGTGTATCGCAAGCTTTCAGATTTGGATGGAACGGTGGACTTACTAGTAAAACGGATCGGATAACCAACTAATTAAATAGAGTTGAAAAATTGCATGGATCACTACTCAAGTGTATGAGGACTATTTCAAGAAAAACCAATTTGAAGAGCTGGTCCTGCAAGCAATTTCCAGATCTTGTCCACAATTAAATGTTGCCCTCTTCAAGGTCTGCATTGAGGAGGAAAAATAATTAAAAATGGGCCGGTAAATAGACTTAAAAGCATCTTTACCCCTGGTCGGAGCCTACATGCATATAACCCAACTACAAACACAGTCGGAATTAAAACCTTATATATAGCGATCGAAACATTCTACCAAATTCTAGTTGAATGTAATTTATAATCTTAAACAAGCTTTTAAAACTACTCTGCAACATTTAGTATTATCTGGATCGGGTTTCCCAAGGTGCAATATATATACCCCTTCAACTTTGGGAGTGCATACGTGTCTATGAAAAGTTGCGTCCACGTATCTAATTGCAATTTAATTCCATTGTCCATTTCAGTAACTATTTATTGCATGCATGCTAGCTATAGATTATAGATAGCCAAGTCAATAGTTTCTTATATATACCGCCTTTCGCAATTTCCTTGCAACACAACACATATATAATTAACCACTTACACACTGCACTTGACAATAGTAACTGTTGGACCAGAACAAGACGACCCAAAAAAATTATAGTTAGAATAATCACAATACATTATGTAAAGCCCAAGAAGGCCCAGATTGTAAGGATTGGGCCCATTTGGGACTTAGTATAAATAAAGGACAACAATCCCATTTGAGGGGGTTGACTAATTAAGCAAAGAAGACCATCTCCTAAAAATATAGACTAATAATATTATTGGTACATCATTTGGCGCTAGAAGGAGCTTTGCTTTAACAAGATCCAACCAGAAGATGATTGTAGAAGAGCTTGATCCGGGAACCGCCGGACCAATTCAGGTAAAGAAGTTGACGGCAGAAGTTGCCGCCGACCCCTCGACCCACGACGATCGCGAGGTTCCAAAACAACCGGCATTGAAGCCGAAGTGTCTGTTCCCTCCACCTGAGGCTCCTCCAGAAGATCAATTTCTAGGATTGAAGGACTCTCTCCAAAGGGACAGAAAAAGAAAAGCTGTGTCAGACCAGCGTTTTAGAGTTCAAACATCTAAAGGAAAAAAAGTTCTCTCGAGCGACGTTCGGCTACATTTGGAAAAGAAAGAAAGGCTAAAAGCCCAAAACCAAGGAAATCCGAAAGATTCCCTTGATTCAGATGAAGAACTCGAGTTTCTAGAGCGCGAAGCTCAGAGATTGCAGGCTAAACTTGAGCGAAAACGTGAGATTCACCGTCTTCGTCGAGAGCTCCAACAAACTACAATTCAAAATGAAGGACAAGACGATGAATTTTATGATGAGGATGATGCGGAGTACGAATATGAGCCCTCGGCGGAGTCAACATATTCGCAACCTCGCGAACGTCGACAGAAGACAGTGTCATCTGCCGATGTCTCACATCAGACAGAATCCACAGAATCTATATCTCACGAGGAGTTCGCTAAAATGCAGGAAGAAATCGCCCAGATGCGTACCTTGATGAGAAATCAGGCAGGGTTTGAAACCGTTTCTGAGAGCCCCCTATCGTTAGTGCTTGAGAAGGCGCGCATCGACAGGATGTTGAAAACGCCTGCTCTCGATCATTTCGACGGATCCTCGGACCCGTTAGCATTTCTAAATACATTTGACGGCCGCATGGCTTTCTTCGGCCACTCGGAGATCGCTAGGTGTCAGTTCTTCTCCACTTGCCTTCAAGGCACGGCTCTCCGATGGTACAGTAACTTGCCACCTCGGTCAATCGACTCGTGGACAACCCTGAAAAGCAAGTTTCAAGCCCGATTTTCCAGCAACTACAAAGGAATCAAAGTTACTGCATCCTTGATGACAATGCATCAACGCTCCGGCGAAAGTCTCAGGAGTTTTCTAACCCGGTTCAGGGAAGAAATAGCGGAAATTCCAGACTTAATAGAACAGATGGCTGTCAATTTCCTGACAGCGGGCATCGATAAGTCTAGGCATGGCCTCCTTTTAGAAGAGATCTTTGAAAAAAGGCCGAAAACACTACAGGCTGCGTTCCAGATTATAGAACACCGCATGATGCTTCAAGAAGCGGTAAGCTGTATACAATCTCCACGGAGGTCGTCAAAGTACGAACGACGCCGAAGCTACAGTCCACGATCCCCTGCGAGGGAAAGGCGCCGAGAGCGACGTAGGTCGCCCCCGCCTCGCACATCGGACCTCCCCCCGAGGGATAGAAGAGAAAGGGATTGGCAACCCCACAATCGATCTGAAAAAGAGTTCACGAAACTCAATACTGAGAAAACGACAATTTTGGCGGTGTTAAAAACGGAACCGGACTATCGCCCTCCAAGACCCATGAAACCAGGAAGACCCCCAAGCTCCAGATATTGTGAATATCATGAAGACACCGGCCATACAACAGAGCAATGTTTTCAACTAAGCAATCTCATCGAAGGAAAAATTCGTCGAGGGCAACTAGTCCACTATGTGCAACACGATGATGAACCCAGACGTCAGCATCGAGGCGAAAACGACCGTGTAATCGACGTTATTTTTGGCGGCGTAGCCGCCGGGGGTCTCTCCCACAACTCTCGCAAGATTTATGCTCGAGAAGTCTTTAATGTCAATCCCTCGACAGCTAAACGCCCTCGAGTGAATCCCTCCCTGGTCATCTCTTTCTCGGATGACGATTATCGTCCCGGTCTCATCGAAGGTCATCAAGATGCTCTCGTCATCACAACACGTGTGGGAAACAATACGGTTAAGAAAATGTTGGTCGATAATGGTAGCTCCGTCGACGTGTTATATCACCATGCTTTTTCCCGAATGGACATAGGAGATCGAAGACTCGAAAACTCCCGAACCCCGCTATACGGGTTCACAGGCAATGAGGTTCACGTTGTAGGAACCATCGATATGCCAGTGCTTTTCGGTTCCCCTCCCTGTCAGATTTGGAAAATGGTCAAATTCCATGTGATTAGCGCTTCCTCAAGCTTCAACGCCATTTTGGGACGAACAACGATCACCGCGCTCCGAGCTATAACATCTATCTCCCACTTGAAAATGAAGTTTCCCACAGATTTCGGAGTGGGAGAAATGATTGGTGATCAAGTAACAGCAAGACAATGCTATCTAACCACCATTTCTCCAAGAAAAAAGACAGAGGAAGAGCTAGAAGTCAATCAAGTACTAGATATCGACCCAAGAGAATTGGTTGACTCATCCACAAGCAATTCATGCTCCCCTCTCGAAGAAACAGAAGATATAGAAGTATTTGAAGGAAACCCAGATAAAACAACAAGAATTGGCAAAAACCTCTCATCAGATCTCAAAAGAGATATCACAAACCTCATTCGGGAATTCTCCGACATTTTCGCTTGGGTCCCGAGAGACATGCCTGGCATCCCAGAGACCACTGCTCGACACTCGCTGCACATCAGTAAAGACACCAGGCCTGTGCGCCAGAAACAACGTATATTCTCGGCCGAGAAAAGAGCAGCCATCGACCAAGAGGTCGACAGACTCCTCGACGCCGGTTTCATCGAGCCCGTGCAATTCCCCACGTGGATATCAAACGTAGTTCTGGTTAAGAAAAGCAATGGGAAGTGGAGAATGTGCATTGATTATTCAGATGTGAATAGGGCGTGCCCTAAAGATTTTTACCCTTTGCCCAATATCGACCAACTCATCGACGCCACAGCGGGAAACGAACTCCTGTCCTTTATGGACGCCTTTTCGGGGTATAATCAAATTAAGATGGATTCCCATGACTGGCAACAAACTGCTTTCATCACTCATAGAGGGGTCTTTGGATACAAAGTAATGTCCTTCGGATTAATCAACGCGGGTGCTACTTTTCAGCAGATAATGGATAAAATATTCTCTTCGCAGATAGGAAGAAACATGCTAATATACGTCGATGACATGATCACAAAGTCAAAAGCTACCTCCGACCACGTGACAGACCTTCGAGAAACGTTCACCAATGCAAGGGCAAATAACATGCGACTGAACCCGGCAAAGTGTTCATTCGGCCTTACTGCAGGTAAATTTTTGGGATTCCTTGTTACCCAGAAAGGCATCGAGGCCGATCCAGCTCAGACAAAAGCCATCCTAGAAATGAGCAAACCAAGATCCATTAAAGACTTACAAAAACTCACAGGGTGTATAGCCGCACTTCGAAGGTTCATTCCTCAATCTTCAAAGAGATGCCTCCCGTTTTTCTCTGCAATGAAAAAAGCTTCCAGGTCATCGCAGTTTGAATGGAACGAAGACTGTGAAAAGAATTTCACAGAGCTAAAGATGTTTTTGACAAATCCTCCAGTTTTAACACGACCCTTAACAGGTGAGCCGCTACGGGTATATCTCTCAGCTTCCGACGAAACGGTCGCGGCAGTATTGGTCCGCGTCGATGAGGGAAAATATATTCCTGTATATTACATCAGCCACTCACTACGAGACGCGGAAATAAGGTACCCTCAAGTCGAGAAACTCGTATACGCTCTCGTTGTCGCGAGTCGTAAGCTACGCCATTATTTTCAAGCGAGGGAAATCCATGTCCTGACCAATCTCCCTCTGAAAAGAATCATGCACAAGCCCGACATAACAGGCAGGCTCGCAGCTTGGACCATCGAGTTAAGCCAGTTCTACATCGAGTATAAACCTCGAACGGCGATTAAGGCCCAAGTTCTCTCAGATTTCGTCGCCGAATGCCAGTTCCAATCCAAGACGCACAAACCTGAAGAGGACCAGTCTCGTCCGTGGCTTCTGTTCGTTGATGGTTCCTCGACGTCCGGCTCTGGAGGAGCAGGGGTCATATTAATCAGCCCAGGGGGATTCAAAATTCAGCAGGCTCTCAAGTTCGGGTTCTCCGCCACAAACAACGTGGCCGAGTACGAGGCACTCATTGCCGGTCTAAAACTCGCATCCGATCTCGAAGCAGAGGTCATTGACATATTTGGGGATTCTCAGTTGGTTTGCAAACAAATAAGTGGCGAATTTAAGACGCATAATGAAAGGATGGCCCGATATTTAACAAGAACACAAGAGCTCCTTAGCAAATTCCCTTCATGGAAAATGTCAAACGTCGACAGGGAGGAAAACCAATGGGCAGACTCTCTAGCTAAACTAGCCTCTTCCTGTCTCCCCACTAATCTCAGCCCAACATACGTCGACATTTTGGAAACCCCCTCTATCGACGAAATATCAGTCAATCAAATCCAGGCTAGGTTCGATTGGCGCCAACCCTTCCTTGAGTACATTATTGACAACAAGTTGCCTGAGCATAAGTCCGAAGCCCGCACTCTCATGTTCAAAGCCAGGAACTACTGTGTTGTGGGTTCGGAGTTATACCGACGTGCCCTCTCTGAGCCTCTGCTCCGTTGCTTGTCTCCAGAAGAGGCTCTCCAAGCGATCGTGGAAATACATACGGGAATCTGTGGAGAACACCTAGGAGGAAAAACATTAGCCCTCAAAGTTATCCGACAAGGCCTGTTCTGGCCTACAATCCGGAAAGATTGTGAAGATTACGTCAAGAAATGTCAAGCATGTCAGCTGCACGGAAATGTAAACCGTCGACCCACAACTGAGCTGAACTCTATTCTCAGCCCATGCCCCTTTTTCCAATGGGGAATAGACATTGTGGGTCCCTTTCCAAAATCCAAGAATCAGTGCCAATACATCGTAGTCGCGGTGGATTACGCAACCAAATGGGTCGAAGCAAAGCCACTTGCTAAAATACGAGAAAAAGAGATGATAGAATTCTTTATGAAATACATCGTCTTTCGCTTTGGGATCCCCAGAATCTTAGTTTCTGATAACGGCACTCAGTTTGTAGGAAAGCAATTTGAGGAGGCTCTGCTCAAATTAAAAGTCCAGCACATCAAAGCATCTGTAGCATACCCCCAAGCAAATGGACTAGCAGAGGTAACAAATAGAACCATCCTACAAGGCCTGAAGAAAAGAATTGAAGAAGTACCCCGATGTTGGGTCGACGAACTACCGAATGTATTGTGGTAGTATAGGACGACTCCCCGAAGTGCGACGGGCGAAACTCCCTTCCGACTTGCATATGGAGTCGACGCTGTCATACCTGTCGAGATAAGTCTCAGCTCACCACGGATCGACGTATTCGATCCCGCTCTATCTCTCGTCGGACTCCGCCTTCACAATGATCTGTTAGAAGAAACAAGGGAAGAAGCCCGAATGCGGATGGTTGCCCAACAAGAAAAAACTGCAAGGTACTTCAACAAAAAAGTCAAACCCAAAGACTTCAAGGTTAACGACCTTGTCTTAAGAGATTCCGCAGCGTCACAACCCACTGTCTCAGGAAAATTCAAACCAGCTTGGGAAGGCCCTTATCGGATCTCGAGACTTGTAAGCTCGGGGACCTATGAGCTTGCGCACCTCGACAGGAAACCCATCAAAAATGCTTGGAATGGAATTCACCTCAAAAAGTTCTATCAGTAATTTAATCTCAGTTGTAACTTGTTATCTTGAGGCAGTAAAATGCCATTTCAAAAACAAACCCTCGATATAATAGGGGTCGCTACGAGGTTACGATGAACAAATTTCTTTAACTTGGAAAAAACACAGACTTTCACTTCCTTCGCTCCTTAACTAAAAATAATCATTCATTTCTAAACAAGTGTTTATACAACCACTTCACGACGACGGTCCGGGCAATTAAATCTCTCTCATAATGTAAACACTCGACTACGAAGCTAACAAACGACTTAATGTTTCAAACTCGAGACAAATAGATAGCAAAACCAGCCAATACGTAACTGATTACATCGTAGAAATAAGTTTAAACAATGGATCGCATACCTTATACTTCTTACAAATCCAGGACCACAGTGATTACTACACTTCTCAAGTTCTGGGACTTCCATGATGTTGGTATCAATAAAGCTCTTAAACACTTAAAAAATGTTCAAATTCAATTACAAAAATCACAGGGCATACCCTGCCTTCACGTGTTACCACCCTTCGAGGCCAGGTCACGAAGATAGTCATCAAAGGCATGACCCTCGACGGCAAAACCAGCCTCTTCCATCCGCCGAAGGCATCGTCCATAACCGTCGCCCAGAGCACCAGCGATATCTTCAACGGCTTTCTCTACCTCTGTCTTCAAGTCCGCATTTTCTTTCACAATCAACTTGTAGGAGCCATCCATTCCTTCGACCTGTCGAAGCAAGCCTTGGCGCTTGCCTTTTTCCTCTTCAAGCTCCCTTTCCACCTCGAGCAGTCGACCCTCGAGCTCCTGTATCCTCCCACTCGACACCTGCTCTGTAGCCTCCATCTCAGCAACCTTTTTCGACAGTGCGGAATTTGCCTTAGTCAAATCAGCCACCCTGTGCTCGAGTTCCGCAAAACCCACCGCAATCTTCTTCTTTTCCCGCTTCAAGGCAGCAACTTCAGCTTCGAGCTTGGAACAAGCCTCACCATCAACATCAGCCTTGTAATCCTCCAGTATATGCATAAAATCGGAAAGAAACTGCAAAACAAAAAAAGGGGGGGGACATGAAAACAGGGTCGGCAACTATGACTATAAACGACCATGACCGAACATGAAAACAAAGAAACATGCACATTAAAAAGAAAGAGAAGGGAATGAACGTACCCTCCCAGCGCGGCTCTTACATCGATCAACAAGGTCCTCACGCTTCCTCCCATCATAAGCAACCAAGTCCTGAGGTAAGTTAAAGAGGTTAAGTGCCCTCAAGGGCACAGTTGATTCCCCCGTCCATCGCTCCGTGGGCTGAATCTCGACCCTCATCACCTCTTTCTTCGACCGAGGGTCGACGGTCTTCCCATAAACCCTTTCCCCGGCAGTGGCCACATCTTTGTTCACACCCTCGAACCCGACCCCCCGGCCTCCAACAACCACTTCATCATCCTCCCTCCGAAACCGCTTTCGAGGGTTGCCCTCCACACGGACAAGATCTGAAACAACCCTCTCATTGTCTTCAATTACCTTGTTTCCCTGGTCATCAAGCAATTCAATTGAAACTGAATGAGGAACCCCCGACGGTCCAGCCCTGGCCGCATCAGCAGGCTTCCTCGCAGCACGCTGCAATAACAACATCATCGCCTTGTCCATTCCTCCTCGAATCCCGCCGTCTAAAACCTTTTTAAGTGAGGCGCCTTCCACTACAAAGAAACAAACAAAACCATAAGTCAGCCATCCTATATATAAGCACTTACAAAAATTAAAATAAGCAAGAGCCGACAATGACAAGTACAAAAACTAAGTACATAAGCAAAATAAGGGCAATAACAATTAATACATCCCCCTTACAATCGTGCATCCCTAAGAATCCAGAGTCCTTCAAATCTAAGTGCATATACCATGTCCTCGACCCATGAAACTCATCGAGGTAGGCAGTATCGTGCTTCTCCATGTTATTTAAATAATCAATCGTGCCCTGGCTAACTTTCCCGCAAGGCTTTACAAATTCCAAGTCAGGACCCCCAACGTACAACCATTGCGAGTGATAAACAGAATTCGATGACCTAACACTAACAATCTTCATCCGTCGATGTCGGGAGTCGAAATATACTTGGCCACCATAGTACCGCACACCATAAATAGAGAAAAACAATTTCAAAGTCGGTGATCGACCCTTATCACAGCACAGCGCCACGAAACCACTTAACTGAGCAACAGAATTTGGTGTCAGCTGCCCTAAACCACAACCGATAGCCTCATACATCGTCAGGAAGAACGGATGCATGGGCAAACGAAGACCAAACTGAAACATTATCATCGCAACCCCATGCATCCCGAACTCGGGCATCATCCAAACCCTCTCATCTGCTGTCGGCACTCGGTAACGGTAGCCGTTAGACAGGTCGATGTACTTCTCCAACTTACTCGCAGGGGGGTCGACGGTGATGTAATAACTAAGATAGTTTAAACTAGGTTTGCTCTCAAATTCGATCCTACCTAGTCGAAGACTTTCCTCGACCGTTCTATTCCTAAGTTCCAGGGTACGAGGACTTAAGGGCGGAGAGGGCATAGGACCTGGAGGCACCCCCCTCAAAAACTCATCGCTTCCTAAGAAATCAAAGGATCCACACTGACCTAGGTCCGGGATCTCTAGATTATCCAAGTTCAAAACAGACTCCTCGTCACCCTCCTCTAACGGTCGCTTCCCGGGGTCCCGGTTGGTGGCACTATGCGACGACGACGACGAAGGAAAGTCGGCCATTATAAATCGGTAAACTATAAACACGACCGACCCGCAGATAAAAAGGAAAAGGAATAGAGAGAGAGAGTAGACGACTTACAGTGCGAGCCCAGAACGCGCTGCAATCCCCTTTTAGATACCTGGAGAGGAAGTCGAAGAGGTTAGCCTGGAAACCTGCAAAAACAAAAAAAAAACCTGGAAAAATAAATTCAAAAACACACATGAGCGGATATATACCTTCAAAAAAAAAAAAAGGGCATTACGTTTAATTCCTTTCTTTTTTCGGACACACACATTTGACTCCTATCTCGAATTAACAGTTATTTCTTATTTTTCTTTTGCTTCGTTCGTTCGTTTTTTCACTAATTTTTCCCTTCATTTCATTATCCTGTCCGGTCACTAACTTTATTCAGGTATCAAGACAAAAACCTCGGAATTCAAAGCGCAAGGGTGGAGAGCACGAAAACGCAAATCTAAAGATATTGCGCAAAGCAAGGAGGGGGACTAATGTTGGACCAGAACAAGACGGCCCAAAGGAATTATAGTTAGAATAATCACAATACATTATGTAAAGCCCAAGAAGGCCCAGATTGTAAGGATTGAGCCCATTTGGGACTTAGTATAAATAAAGGACAACAATCCCATTTGAGGGGGTTGGCTAATTAAGCAAAGAAGATCATCTCCTAAAAATATAGACTAATAATATTATTGGTACATCAGTAACTTTGTCTTGCATGGATAAAATGTCCACTAAAATATCTTGTGTTTTTGTTCTATGGTGTTTTCTTGTCTGCAACACTAGTAGTAGGAAGCTCATGATCACTACAGACACACTTGAGGAAGAGAAAGTTATGTTTCCATTTCCTTCCTTTGATACCGGAGTTCAAGGTGGCGCTCAAACAGGCTTGGGCGGCAATCTTGGTGGTCTTGGCGGATCGCTTGGTGGTGCTACTAGCGGTAGTCTTGGTATGGGTTCACCCGGCGGCCTTGGTGGCATAGGTGGTCATGGTTCACTTAGCAGTGGTGTAACTGGTGGTCTTGGCATGGGTTCATCTACTGTTGGAGATCAGAGTGGCCCCTTTGGTGGCACGGACAGCTCACTTGGTGGCGCCGCTACTGGTGGTCGGTTTCGGATCAAACGTTGGAGGAGATGGTGCTGGAAGTGGTTTTGGATTTGGACCTTTTGTTGGCCAGATGGGAGGTGGATTTGGTGAACAGATGGGTCAACCTTAGAGAAAATGTTTTGTTTATGCACTTTTTCTGTTTCAAAATATAAGATCAACTTTGTATTGATTTTGTGTTTCAAGTAAAGAAAGTGGATGACTCAGACCGAGATCCCCATGCATATATATCTATGAGCTAGCTAGTTTAAAATAAGTAGGGGTGCATGCAGTTTGTTGCGTGCATGTAGTTGGTGAGTGCTGGCTTTTCTTTCGTTCAGTTATGGTTTGATGTCTGATTTGTTGTTTTCTTTTGTTGTATGTTGAATACAAGTGTTCCTTTCACTTTCTCTAATTTTTATTTTAAACATGCTGAGTTACTACAGCTGTTTGACTCTCATAGAAAACATAGGCTCTGGTTCAAATTTATCAATTCAACATATTGATTTTTTCAGTCAAAATTTAGTTAGATTTGAATAACGGTAGATAACTCAAAATTTGTACAAAGTAGTTACATAATAACGCGATGACGTGACGTGACATGAGATGTGTCGAAATTTAATTCAAAGATGCATATAAATGCACGTGAGTTTCCATGTTATAACGAGAAAAGTTATCATTTTATAAAATATTTGGGAATTATTTTTTTTAATAATATTTGGGGTCTCTAGTATTTTTCAAGAATAAAATATGCTTCTTAATATAAGTATACTTTATATTGTTTATTATTTAGAGTCCTCGTCCGTATCTAGGACTGTTAATGAACCGAACTGTAAACGAACCGAACTGTTCACGAACAATGTAATATTCGTGATATATCGTCTAATTATTTTTGCTAATAAATAATTATTATATGTGTTCAGTATCTATTCTGTGAATTATTTGTTAAGTGTTAAATGTGTTTGGATGTTTAAAAATAATATTAATTGAGTATTTTAATTTTTATATGTCCAAAATAAAAAATAGATAATTGTCATATCTTCCTAATTATTTTTATGTTGATTGATGGTTTTATAGGAAATATATGAATTTTATAAAATCTTTTTCCGAGTATTTAAAAACTATTTTATACAATCGGGAACCAACCGACGTCATTCATTTTTATGTTTTTATAACCCCAAACTCTTCCGAGAACTCCTTCCTAACCTAATTGCAATATTCCGAGCATTTTCCATGTTTCGACTTTTCCGATACGGCGTACGGTTTGTCCTGCGCGGGTCCCGGCGCAATATTTTCGATACATTATTCGTTTCGGTAAATCAATAAAACTCGAATTTTCGATAAACGGGATCTTTTTATTAAACTATCACAATTATTACCTCGTAATACGTGTAACCCGGCGCTGAGACCAAGACCGCAGTACAAATTGTACTGATTTGGATATTTATCTCGAAAACCGGTATCGTTTGGATCAGTTTTTACAAATAAACGTACCATTTTATATCTGGATGATCCAACGGTATACTAATTTTCTGTAATTATAAATAGCCTTTACCGTATTTTATTTCGTATCAGAAATCATTTGCAAACAGTATTTACAGAGTTTTTATAGAGAAAATACTATAATTATAAACTGTTCTTCGTAATCAAACACAAATTCGGAGGCGTTACCGATATCAGATTAAGGCGTGCATATACTCGAATCGAAGCCTGAAAAATTTCCTATCTGATTCAGCCATCAATTTCAACCCAGAATCAAAGGTTATTTTCCTATAAACTGTTTTATATTCGAATTATTAAGAATTTAAAGTGTGAATTTTTGTTCGAGTTATTGTTTGGATGATTTGATGCTTGCATGCTGTATATCTTTTCTTCCTGATCATTTTGGTATGTCATATGATCGATTTAGAGTTCAATAACATGTTCAAATTAGGGTTTGATTCTCGAATTGTATAACTAGGGTTTATATTCGTTTGAATGTTCTTGATTAAAATTGGGGGTTTCTTATTTAAGGATTATCAGATGTTCTAAAGGGGTGGGTTTTGTTCCCCTTGAAATTTGTAATCTATTCATATATAACACGTTATCAGACGATTCCTAGATCGAACGGAGTTGTCGTTTGAAGTTTCTCCGGATTTTATATAAACTCGCCGGCGGGGAGTTTTTGTTTCGATCGATTTCGGATGTGTTTGCAGATTTTGTTTACATAATTGAATTGCATATGGTTTATTCTTGAATTCTGGAGTGTTTCACGACCACTCGAGGCCTCTGTCATGTTTCCGGTGAGCTCGGTGTCGCCGGCAATGGCGGCGCCGGCGACATGGTGAAGAAGGTGGTCAAACTACAGTTTGACCCCTGTAGTTTAATAAACCTTACAGTTTAGTCCCTGTATTTTTATAAGTTTTAAAATTAAGATTTCTGTTTACAAAACTTGTAAAAATAGTATTTCTGTTTTATTAATATTCAAAAATAGGATTTCTTTCATAAAAATTATTTTAAAAATTGTTTTAATTTCCAAAAATTCCAAAAATTATTATTTTAATTTCAAAAATTGTTTTTAATTCAAAAATAAATCTGAATTAATTAGTTAACTAATTTCAGTTAATATTTAATTGATTAATTGGTCAATTAATTCGAATATTAATTAAATAATTTCTTTAATTAATTATTAATTGATTTTAATTAATTATTTAATTAGATTTAATTATTTAAAAATAATTTAAAAATTTCGAAAAATAATTTCGAGCTTTAAATTATTATTTTAAATTATTTTCAAGGCTCGATAATTATTATAAAATTGTTTTGAAGCCAGATTTGGCCAACCGAACCCTGGTTATTACTCTGAAATTGATCCAACGACCCGTTTTAATTCCGAAAAATGTTTCAAAGATCATTTTAAATACCCGAAAGCCTGTTTATGACCCGAGACTCCTTTATAAATGATATATCATTGATTGTTTGACGTGGTATATGCTATATGTGTGACTTGTTGGTTAACTGTCGGTCTATATGTTCGGTATTTACTTATTTATAGTGTAACTTTCAATCCGTTAATCAGATTTGGGTGAAACGAAGGGTAGATAGAAGTGTATGTCGAATAGAATCGTATAAGCAGAGTATTGATAGATGCTTATGATATGTGAGAAGAAGAGACAAGGCGTAGAAAAGGGAAACAGATAGTCGAGGAGTAGACGGTTGTGATTGGAAGTTAGTGCAGTATAGCAAGCTAGTACCAGGGAAGTGTTCTGAACTTTCTCGAGATATATTGTAGTTGATTGATAGTCCTGTTCTATATTGCAAGTGCTCTGAAGCACTGGGCCCTAAACCTTGATTCCAGATATTGATCTTAAGCCGTAAACCTAATTCTTTCTAAACCATTGATTGTTGTATACCCAAATACGAGCCTCAAATATACGATACTACTCCACAAATACATACAAACTAAATACCAAACACTGAACCAGATTACTTACATATTCAAACCATTGTATCTTATGCTTTGAAAGACCAAATCCTTGAAACCTTGAAACGTTGATTCCTTTGTTATCCAATTCTTTTATTACCTAACAGCCAAGCTTTGAAAATGCAATATTGATCCTTATGAAGATTGAAACCATTTCATTATCAAACGTCCAGTATTGTTTATGATTCTGTTTATTGCTTTACATTGTTTATTCTGTTATTATGTTGGAATTGGATTGTTTTTATAAAATTGTGGACCAGATTCGTGGTCAGACCATATAAATGGTCAAGTTAGGCCAATGTGTGCCTTGGATCCAGTAGTTAGAGCAGTGCTGTGTGCTTTGCTCGGGGTTAGTACGTGACTGATCAGCAGCCTGACCTTGGTTTTTAAAATGAAAATATAATATCCAATTGTGACTTGATATCATAACCCTTTTCACTTGATGATCATTATTATCAGTTTTGTCATTGTGACTTGCTGAGCTAGTTAGCTCATTTGTGCAATGTTGTTTATGTTCTTTTCCAGTTAAGAAGGAACCTGTTGGTAATGGGGATCCCCAGTCCAGCGCGAGAGCTAGGGGTTCAGGTTGATCGAGTTAAGCTAGTAGGCACCTTTTGGAGTAATTTAAGTTTGTAAAAGTTTGTAATAATATTTAATACTCAGTTCTGAGTTTGGATAGTTGGGATTTGAACGGTTTGTAATATAAGTGTGTGTTTGGCTTGTGTGCATACTTTAACCTGTTGCGGTCCGTGGTAGTTGGTAAGTAGGGTCACTGCATATTGTTATTATATTTATTATTGTTATAAGCAGGTTATAAATAAGGTGTGTGTGTGTGTGGACCCCAAACTTCTGACCCGAGTTTGGAGGGCGCCACAGGTTTGGTATCAGAGCTACAGGTTATAAGTCACTGACACAAGCCTAGGTTGACGGGAATGGGTAGAGGGTTAGGATTAGAAGTAAGGATTAGAAAGATAGAATATCGAGAGGTTGAGTGCTACGGTATAATAGGTATTAGTATGATTCGCGTCGTGGTTCGAGATTCTTATATTGTGATATGATTTCAGATAGCAGCGATGGCCGACTCTTTCATCCCCGTATCAGCTGATCACTCAGAGCCTTCAGTTGGAGTACCATCTTCAGATCCACTGTAACACCCCCAATCCGGGGTCGGGGATCCGGGTTATCACGAGCTCCATTTCCCTTAATAACACCCAATCTTAATAAACAATCGACTACTCTGTATTGTGACCCCACAATAAACACACACACCACAAGTTATAGTCTCAGAGATTAATATCCAAAAATAACACGAGTCATTTTATTCCAAAATTATATGCCATTACACCTTAAAAGGGTTTCTGAATAAATTTACATTTCCTTGCCATTATTATAATTGATAAAGATACATAAGTCTGGTACATCAAAAGTTGAAAGCCTAGCCTATTGGTAGTTCCTACCTCAGCTACAGCGACATCAACGCCTATAGGAAACTGCGGAACATTTCCTATCCGCTCGCAAATTGGGAGCTTGGTCCTGTTCATCTTGTCTATCTGATGTTGTGTGATGAAAGAAGAAAGCAAGGGTGAGCAACAAGCCCACCAAAATAATATGTATACTGATTAACAATATATGAGCATACTCATAGTACTCATGAAAGTCTTGGTCAGAAGAAATGAACCAAGCTGATATCTTAACGCGACCAAGTCGCAAAATATTCAGTATATATATATATACATATATATATACTTTTCACAATCTTTGAAATCCTCTGACATGTATAATAAACACAGAGTTCCAGTTTATAACTGTATAAAAATATCGTTGCAAGGTGATCTCATATATCTAACCTTGTCTCAACGTTTTTCTGAAAATCTTTGACATGCATAAGATAATCATTTGCTAGATATAAGTTTAAAAGAGGAAGTTATAAGATACTCCAATATACTTATATCCGAATAGTACTTGAACCACCACCGTTCAAGTTATAATCAGTTTCAAAAGTTCATCACCCAGACTACTGATATCTTGTTGATCAGGCAAAGATACCAATAAGTAACCTTTTCTACTAGTAGATGGATGAATCCCCCACCGGTCATCACCCTGGCCACATAAGGACCTTGTGCTGGACCGCCACCCGGCCTCTTACGCGTTGATGGACTGCCACCCAGCCACTTACACTTTGATAGACCGTACCCCGGCCTGTCGCTTATGCCGACTCAATTAGATGGACTTACTTCCCGAACGTTGGGCAAGTAATCAAATTGTTTTCTCAAAACAGCAATCACGTTGCGAATATAAAATACACCACAGAGCCGGATCCCCCAGGTTTTGAGCGAGTATTTAAATCCCCTTCGAAAGGAGGATCTTAAATATAAAAGAATGAGTTTTGGGATCCACCCTAACTTTTAAAAATCATTTTGAAGACTCGAAAACATTTTTAAGAATGTTTGGAGTACTGCTGATTTATTAAAGTAAATCAGTCCCAATATATTAGAAATATATGAATATTATTATTTAAATAATATTCTCATAAAGATAATTCTTATAAAAATAATCGAAGTAGAAGTGTTAAAACTCATACTTGAAATGAATATTAAATAACCAAAGATATACTTATACGAAAGTACTATCTTTATTTGAATAATCAAAAATAAGTTTGATTATCGAAACATTATTCTTTAATAAAATAAAGAATATTATTAAATAATAAGTGGAGTCATAATACCTCGAATGAATATTATAAATAATATTCATTGAATAAAATAAACGGAGTCATACATCCTCAAATGAATATCCAATTAATAATCATTAAATATAATAAACAGAGTCATAAGTCCTCGAATGAATATTCAAATAATATTCATTAAATAAAATAAAGTTATAGAATAAACCTTATTCGATCTATAGTTTTGAAAACTATATCCATATATATATAAATATATATATATATATATAATATACTCGGGAACATCGACTCCCGGTTTAGAAATATGTTCACCTTGGGGTCCCCTATACTAAGGGTAAACTCAAATACCGCTTATCTCCAGCATAGGTATTATGCAACTATAAGCATTTGAACCAACAGATATATAAATCAAGAATATGAAACAAACATGCATATATACCTTAAGTAAATCGGACATTACGACGGCTATGTTTACGCGATTTTTCAAATTTAAACCAATCCAAATCAATCACCAATCAATCCCAATTCATTCATACAACCAACATCCATCCAAAACACACCACAACAGTCCCAACACCTCAAGTTCTTCCAATTTATGTTATTCTCATCATGAACTTAAACTATACTTAATTCCTTTAACAAATCAACAAGATTCAACATTCATACCACTACCACTTCAACCCAAACTCTAAACAAACAAGCTTCATGCTTCACATATACTCTATTACTCATAACCATTCCTAAATACTCAAAACTAAAGCTAGGGTTTGGAGTTTATACCTTCTTAAAGCTTCTTAATACAATCATAAGAGCTTTGAATGCCTAAAGAACCTTGATCCTTGCTTGTATAACCTTAAACTTTCATAAAAAATTCAAGAAACTAAAGTTATTTCTTTGAAAGTTACTATTCACCATCTTCTTCCTTGAATTATTGGAAGAGATTGTGAAGGAATTTGAAGCTTAAACTCATGAAATAGCTATATTTATGCATAAGGAGTACTAGATAATTATCTTACCAATTAAGGAAGCTTGGAACTTGAATTTTGAAATTCTTCTTCTTGAAAATGGGGAAAAGCCGAGAGCAAGCTTGGAAGAAAGAGATGATTTTGTGTTTTTGCTTTGATTTGTTTTTGGTTGGTTGTTTTTGTTTAGATTTTGGTTAATTACCTTAATAACCTTGAACTTTGTGTGGTTATCATTCATCCACACCTCCTTCCCTCCTATGTCATGCTTATGTCATGCTTATGATGTCATCATCCCTTACTTGCCCTCTTCTTATTGGTTGGATGAACTCATCATCCCTAACCTCCTTGATTAACTTCCTAATTGTTTGCCTAATGACCGCTGATCTATTATACGGTTCGCTTAACTTTCGTTCTCGTTTCTCGTTTGAGGGATCATACCCGGGATCTTATTACCTGGGTTTCCTTAACCTTTCTCAATACATTATAATCCATTTATGATCCTCTCTTATAATCCTTTATTTTAAATCCTTTTTATCCTGTTACCTTATACTCAATTCTTTCCGTATCTACTGGATTTCCGGGAAAAATCAAAGTGTTCGGAATTGGATTCTGACGATCTTTACATACACTTATATACCATATAGAGTACTAATAAAATCTCAGAATATCCATAACAGAACCCCTACATAGTGTGGCATGAAAAGTTTTCTCATTCGGCAAAAACACTATTCATAAGGGTTTCAAAAAATTTCCAAAAATTGGGGTTATTATAGTCTCCCCTCCTTAAAAGGTTTCCGTCCCGGAATCAGATAGAAAATGAATAGGGATACTCTCTTAGCATTGCACTTTCTAACTCTCAAGTAAATTTTCCCACATTGTGGTTTTTCCATTAAACTCTGAATAGTTTGATAACCCTTCTCCTAAGCACTTGTTCCTTTTTCAATCTATAACCCTTCCTGGTTGCTCCATATAGGTTACGTCGTGTTGCATATCTATGCGCTCATATGCCCTTATTTGTCTGGCATCCGAATTACACTTCCTTAACATTGATACGTGAAACACGTTATGACTTGCCACATGTTCTGGGGTAAGGGTAGCTCATATGCTAAGTTCCCAATACTTCTTAATATATCCAAGGGTCCGACAAATTGTGGACTTAGCTTTCCTTTCTTTCCAAATCTCATCAATCCTTTCCAAGGGTTTCCAAGGGGATACCTTTAACAACATTAGGTCCCCTACTTCCTATTCTTTGTCCTTTCGTGTCAAATCAACATACTTATCATGTCCATCTTGGGCTACTACCAGCCGTCCTCTGATTAGATCTATCATATCCTTGGTCCTTTGGACCACTGCCGGTCCGAGCATCTTGCGCTCTACAACTTCATCCTAACATAAGGGAGATCGACATTGTCTTCCCTCAAGGATCTCATAAGGCGATATCTCAATACTGACATATGATCTATTGTCGTAAGAAAACTCAATCCATGTTAAGTGATCATTCCAATTTCTTTCAAGTCTATTGCACAGACTCTCATTATAGCTTTTAGCATTAGAGCTTTTTCTTCTCAATACCCATTCTTTTCCAGTTTGTAATCATTACTATCTTCCGTACCTAATACTATACTGGTCATACTTTTGCTCGTTAGCGTTCTATAACCTTTTAATAACCACGTCAACCTCAGTATCACGAATGTGTTAGATTCAGAATACCACCGTACTGATACTACTCCTTTCTAGTTGCTTCTATCTTTGAAAGCTTGATCCATCATATAGAAGTAATAGAATTCATTGAGAGATCACTATGATCATGGACACTTGTTATATTGCATAGTTAGTACAGAAGGTGGCCAGCCTTTAGTACTTGACAAGCAATTAAACAATAGCCGGTATCCTACTCGGCTTCTATCACACAGATAAATTGTAATAACCCCAATTTTGGAGAAATTTTGAAACCCTTATGAATAGTGTTTTTGCTGAACGAGAAAACTTTTCATGCCACACTATGTAGGGGTTCTGTTATTAATCTTATGGGATATTATTAGTACTCTATGTGGTATATAAGTGTATGTAAAGATCGTCAGAATCCAATTCCGAACACTTTGATTTTTCCCGGAAATCCACAAGATACGGAGAGAATTGAGTATAAGGTAACAGGATAAAAAGGATTTAAATTAAAGGATTATAAGAGAGGATCATAGAAGGAATACAATATATTGAGAAAGGTTAAGGGAACCTAAGTAATAAGATCTCGGGTATGATCCCTCAAACGATAAACGAGAACGAAAGATAAGTGAACCGTAAAACAAATAAGTGACCAAGAGACAAGCTTGTACAAGAAGCCAGGGACTGTGACATCATCAAACCACAAGGTGTGGACAAGTGGGAGCATTATGACATGTGCAAGGTGACATAGGCATGACAAAAAAGGAAGGAGATGTGGTGACTTTTTAACCACACAAAATCAAGGGCAACTAGGTAATTTACTAAATCAAACACAAAAACAAACCAACCAAGCCAAGCAAAATCATTTTTCATCAAAATCAAAAAGCAACCAAGGCATGGTTCATCTTTGCTCTCGGCTTTTTACTATTCAAAAGAGCAAGAAATTCAAATCAAAGATCCAAGCTTCCTAAATTGGTGAGTTAATTCCCTAATCATCTTCATGCTTAGTTAGGGCTATATCATGAGTTTAAGCCATCAATTCCTTCTCCATCTTCTCCATTTAATCAAAGAAGAAGACTATGAATAGTGTTTTCAAGTTTTTAACTTGAAGTTTTTCTTGTTTTTCTTGAAGATCCAAGCATTCTTAAGACTTCTCAAAGCTTCTTAAGGCTCCTAGCTCCTCCCACCACTTCAAGGAAGGTATACCATCTCCAAACCCTAGATTCCTATATATTATAAGATGATTTTGATTAGTAGGACGATATTGTAGCTTGTTGTTGTGATTAGAGTTTGGGATTTGAAATGGTAGTGAAATGGAATGGTAAATGTTGTGGTTTTGATTAAAAGAACTTAAGTATGATTAAACTTAAGTTTAGGCATAAGTATGAATGATTAAATTGAATTGGTTGGGGTTGTTATGATGTGATAAGGATGGATGTTGGTTGTATGTTGGATTTGAGGTTGATTTGGGATGGTTTTGAATGGTTTAAAACATTGGAAATCGCGTAAACATAGCCGTCGTAACGTCCGATTTTGTTTGGACTGTTTTTGTGCATAGCATTAGGACCCGAGAACCCCCTGCTAGATTATGACCACTGCCATGTTTAGATAGCTCATGTTACGAGCTTCGTTTTGATATGTAGTTCGTTCGATTCCGATGCACGGTTTAGGAGAAACGACCGTTTCAAGTAACGGCGTTTCGCGAACGAAACTTTTCCCCTCGCCTTACTTTGAAACATAGGTTAAAGACCAAAAAGGGTTAATTAATGTATGAAACATTTATGGTAAGTGTGTTAGGCAGTTGGTAAGACACTCGTGAAGGAATCACTTTAAAACTCGTAAAGGTTAAATTATTAAAAATGGTGGAGCCGAGGGTACCCGAGTGACTTAAGCGAATCAGTGAGCGCAAAACAAGCGTTAGAGTCTAAGTTAGTTAAAGTATAGATTTACAAGTGATTTTGGTTTAATTCCAACTTACTTGTTGTTTATAGGTTACTAGACTCGTCCCGAGCCTTTTATCACCCCAAGTCGCTCAGGCAAGTTTTCTACCCGTTATAACTGTTGTTGTGATGAATATATGTATTTGCATTATCTTGCGATAGATGCATGTTGGTTAATTAGCAAATGATGCAATATATTGAAGCATGCTGCTATGGTATATATATATGCATGCCTGTTTCGCATTCTTTCCATATATATATCTGTTGGTTCAGTTGATAATACCTATGCTAGAGGATAGCGGTAACTTGCATATACCCTTAGTATAGGGACCCAAAGGTGAAAATATTTTCTAAAACCGGGAGTCGAGGATCCCGAGTAGATTTTGTATATATGGATATGGATATATATATATATATATATATTTATATATATATATGGTTATAGGTTTCCAAACTATTAATCGAATAAGGTTTATTCGATAACTTTAACTTTATTTTATTATTGAATATTATTTCGAATATTCATCCGAGGACTTATGACTCCTTTATTTTATTATTGAATATTATTTCGAATATTCATCCGAGGACTTATGACTCCTTTATTTTATTATTGAATATTATTTCGAATATTCATCTGAGGACTTATGACTCCTTTATTTTATTATTGTATATTATTTTGAATATTCATTCGAGGGCTTATGACTCTTTTATATTATTATTGGATATTACTTGGATATTCATTTGAGGATGTATGACTCCTTTATTTTATGAATATTATTTATAATATTCATTCGAGGTATTATGACTCCGCTTATTACTGCAATATATTCTTTATTTTATTAAAGAATAAGGTGTCAATAATCAAACTTATTTTCGATTATTCAAATAAAGATAATACTTTCATATAAGTATATCTTTGGTTATTTAATACTCGTTTCAAGTATAAGTTTTAATACTTCTACTTCAATTATTTTTATAAAGATTATTCTTTATGGGAATATTATTTAAATAATAATATTCAGTCATTTTCTAAATATTCTGGGGACTGATTTACTTCATTAAATCAGCTTTACTCCAAACACTCTATAAAGTGTTTTCGAGTCTTCAAAATGATTTTTAAAAGTTAGAGCGGATCCCAAAACTCATTTTTATATTTAAGATCTTCCTTTTAAGGGGATTAAATACTCGCTCAAAACCTGAGGGATCCGGCTCTGTGGTGTGTTTTATATTCGCAACAAGGTTGCTGTTTTGATAAATGAATTGATTACTTACCCAACACTCGGGAAGTAAAATTCTTGGAACAAGTTAATCCATTAACAGGCATCGCCTGGGAAATATCGGTGAGTTCTCCTTTCCAAATAGATACGACTTCTTGGTGGAGCCGTATCAACAAGTTTCTACTTGGGGAAAGTGGGGACGAGCTTTACGTTTCAGAGTCATGGATTTCATCTGAACTAGGAGTGGCATAAGTGGCCGAGTAGCGCCGGCCCAGCCTTATTATATTGGCCCAAATGGCCTGGAAGTTCCGCTAAGGCGGTCCATTCCTTAGGAGTTCAGTGTTCGGTTGACAAGTAAATCCGACAGGTTCTCCTCTACATGTAGAAAATGGTGGGGTTGTACTACTATGACTGATCATCGTGAGTGGTCTTCCTGGCGCGGCAAACTCCCGTAATGAGTTCATCATCCAATTGGATAATTTCTGCAACACTACCCAGAGCACTTCGATAGAAAGGGTACGGTTGGGGCGATTGTTGGGTGTTGGCAGGGTCAAGTTTTCAAAATGATGTTTACATCAAATGAAGTATCTCATAACTTCATTTTATTTTGATAATATTTTAAAGATTTAATCTATTCAAATCTTGTCTTATAGTCTCATCTATGTGATGAACTTTTGAAATTAATTATAACTTGAACGGTGGTAGTTCAAGTAGTATTTGGAAAAGATATAAGTATATTGGAGTATTTGGTAACTTCATCTTTTAAACTTATATCTAATTAATAATTGTCTTATGTATGACAAAGATTTTCAGAAAAACGTTGAGACAAGGTTAGATATATGAGATCACCTTGCAACGATATTTTTTATACAGTTATACACTGGGACTTTGTGTATATTATGCATGGAAGAGGACTTCCAATATTTTGAAAAGTATATATGTATATATATATACTGAATATTTTGCGACTTCATCGCATTAAGATATCAACTTGGTTCATTTCTTTTGACCAAGACTTTTATGAGTACTAAGAGAAGGCTCATATACTATTAATCATTATACATATTATTTTGGTGGGCTTGCTGCTCACCCTTGCTTTCTTCTTTCATCACACAACAACAGATAGAAAGGATGAACAGGACCAAGCTCCCGATTCGCAAGCGATTAGGAGACGTTCCACAGTTTTCTAGAAGCATTGATGCCGCCGTAGCTGAGGTAGAAACTACCAATAGGCTAGGCTTTCAACTTCTAATGTATCAGATTTATGTATAATTATGAATTATAATAATGGCAAAGAAATGTAAATTTATTCAGAAAATCTTTTAAGGTGTATTGGCAGATAATTGTGGAATAAAATGACTTGTGGTTATTTTTGGATGTTCATCTCTGAGACTATAACGTATGGTGTGTGTGTTTATTGTGGGGTCACAGTACAGAGTAGTTGAGTAATTATTAAGATTGGGTGTTATTAAGGGAAATGGAACTCGTGACAACCCGGATCCCCGACCCTGGATTTGGGGGTGTTACAGAAATGGTATCAGAGCTAAGCGTTATAAACCTCAGAGATGATGGGACGTTAAGATAATAAGTTCACTAAGATAATAAGAACTCTTGCCAAGTTCATAGTCGGGCTACCTAACGTAGTACTGACAGTTATAACCCTTATGGGAACCCTTATAAATATCGTGATAGGAGCGTAGTTCGTTATCGTATATGGTAGCGGGACTCCGAACCCTGAGGTTGAGGAGAAACAGCGCGATGATGTTTTATTACTCATTGGAGATCAGATTATGGATCCGATAGAGCGTCCTAACGCAGGACCAGATGATGTTGATATTGAGGATGTAGCGGTTGAGGAGGTTGTCCTAGAAGGGATAGTTGTTGAGGAGGATCCCATGGAGGATCCTGACAAGATTGGATAAAGGACCACTGATGAATTGATGACCATGGTTAGGTCGACTACCAGAGGTAGGATTGGTCGGTCACTACCAGAGGTTCGTTCAAGTTTGTAAAGATAGTAGCCCCTTTAACGCGGCTTACTCATAAGACTGAGAAGTTCGAATAGGCAGAGAAATGCGAGAACAGCTTTTAAGAACTGAAGCAAAGGTTGGTGACGGCCCCTATGTTGGCGTTGCCGGAGGGAAAAAGGAGATTTTGTGATTTGTAAGTGACGCTTCACATAAGGAATTAGGGTGCTTCTTATATAGCACAGCAAGATAATCGCGTCTGCGTTAAGACAATTAAGGGAATTTAAAATTCGATATCCCCACCCATGAGCTTGGGCTCGTGGCAATAGTTTTGCCCTAAAGATTTGGGGCACTACCTGTATGGAGAGAAGTGTGAGATTCACAAACCATAGGAGCTCTAGTACATTCTTACGTAGAAAGAGCTCAACATATGCCAGAGGAGGCAGTTAGAGCTAATCAAGAATAATGATTGGGAGATTCTTTATCATTCGAGGAAAGCCAATATGGTGGCTGATGCCCTTAATAAAAAGGAGAGACTCAAGATGATAATGTCTTTTGGAGAGTTTATAAGAGATTTTGAGAAAATGGAAATAGAAGTGAAGGTAACCGGAGCCGGTACCGAAAAGCTATTTGAGATAGCAATACAGCCCGAATTATTGGAAAAGAACATATTGTGCCAGTAAAAGTGATGAATGAAGGCAGAGAGCCAACAAATAGATATGAGATTAATACCGAGAGAGATGATAAGGGAATAATGAGGTATTCCTATAGAATTTGGGTTCCAAATGTTTAAGAGCTTAAAGATGAAATCTTAGATGAAAGCTAGTTTGAGGAATAAGAGTTAGAGCAAACCCTGAACGTGATAGTCAGGGAGGTTGCCACCAAGACAAAAGGAACCCATAACATGATGAAGTGGAAAATGAGGATTTAAATTATGTAAGATGACCCCAATTATGGGGAGTAGGAAGAAATATTTAGACTGAGGAAACAAAAGTCGAGTAAGGAAAGGAGACCCGAGATGGTACCCCTATACGGCAATTCATGGACCTGTCTAAAGAGAACTTAGACTATTATCCCTAACCACCACCCTGAGGAGACAGTGCAGTGGGAAATTCTTTCATGACCTTTAAATCGCTAAGCTCTCAGAGTTCCAAGGAACAGGCTGACCCAGCCGAGGCAAGAACCTGGCTAAAGGAAATATAGGAATCATTTGAGATTCAAAATGATTAATGAACCACCAAAGATCGTTTTTGTCACTTACCCTCCTAAGAGAGAGACCACCCGTTGGTGAAAGACCAAGAAAGGCACGGAGCCAGAGGTTAGAATAAACTGATTTAAGTCCAGTCAATTGTTTTCGGGAAAGTAATTCCCAAAGATAAGGAGATAGTGTAAAAGCTTTAGAGCCAGAACAAAGGCAGACAAGTATGATAAATTATGAATCTAAGTTGTAAAAGTTGTCAAGATTCGTTCTGAGGACACGAATCCAGAATGACGGGATGTTTGAAATCAATGCTTATATTGTGATTGGTTTGTGAAATAATGATAAGAGAAAGGAAAATAAAAAGAAACTGAAGTGGAAAGGAATATAAAGGCAATAGAGTTTGAGGAATGATAAGGGAGTTGGGTATGAGGAAACCCTAAAGACTCATAGCAATAGAAATAGAAAAGTATGTAATCGTCAGGATGATGATCCACCATGAGTTAAAATTGATGGTTGAAGGCATAAGAGATACATATATTGTACCCCCTTTAAGTTGGGAGGATTCGAGGAAACCTTGAGATAGTTCGAAGGATAAATATTGAGACACGGATAGACTGAGGAGACAAGAAAGTAAGAAATCAGGAAAAATTGGATGAAGGAAGTGACCTTCAATAATGCGAAATGTAAGACCGGTGGCTCGATACCCAGAAAGGGAGACGCCAGGTATGGGAGGTATCCCAACATTGAGGTGACTGTTGAGATAAACAACAAAAGTAAATAAGGAATTATTAAGAAGAAGTTCACGTTGAACATGACCAATATCTTCCAGAACATCCATGTTATCATTACCAAATCAGGAAAGAAAAGCGGATGACCATTGTTATCTTTTGGAGGCCATATGGATTGACCTCAATTTGAATAAGGATGCTATTATGAAGTTAGGTATAGACTATCGAGGTGGGAATGATGAATAAGATAATCTATCAAGGATATATGACTTGATTTATCCATGGAAGGACGCAGGTACCTTTTAAAGGTGGAATTAAGGATAGAACATTGGTAACTTAAAATGAATCCTAGGGGACTGCATAAAGGTTGGAATTTCACCCTTAATAGGGACAGTGTGAGTTTTGACAGTATGAATTGGAAAGGATTAAGGTAACAACAACCTTTAAAGGATCAGTGGAGAAATTTTTTTCAAAAGTATATAGACAATGATTCTAGTATTAGTATATGGTATGGTGATATGCCCTGTATCTAGGGAATACAGGAGGAACGATTGAAGGATAACCTTAGAGGTTTTACAAGGAGATAGGTAATATTCAAATTTCTCAAGAATAGAAATGTTGATAAAGGAAATATGACGTAATTATATTGATGCCAAGTGAGGCACGTGTTAAACCACGAGAAGGTATGGATCGAACCAGTAATGGTCGAAATTGTTCAGGGCAATTAGGACTTAAGATAAAAGATGTTCTAAGTATGATTGAGAGTCAGTCTTGACAGTGATTAGCCTCTAAAGACTGAGGCAATAACTTATGGAAAAATGGTGATTTTTTTACTCATTAGATTTTAATGAAAACCTCTTCACATCAGCTGTGATGGAAATGAGGTAGAAAATTTAGTTGAAGGTGGTTAAAAGACATTGATTATAAGGAACTATTACTATCAGGAAAGGCCAAAGAGTTGGCCGACACTTTAACGGTAAAAGGATAATTGTAGGCGCTTGTGCCAAAGAATACAGTGATGATGGTTAAAGCTGTGAAGGTTGTATTATGGTTTAGAAGATTGACATTCCTTCTGATGACTGTGCAATACCCAACCGTAATAGTAGTTGGTAAAGGTTTAATTCGTGCAATCGCCATGAACGGGCTATCTATCTCATAAGGTACTATCTTGAGAATAAGCCAGGACCATGTTTCCAAAAGGACTAGACGAACCTTTGAGTTAAGTCTTCTATTTAAGGCATATGATTAAAAATGGTATTAACCTGCTATCGTTGCTTTGATTGAAACTCTTCTGCAATTTTATCTGCTTCATGTCATGAAAGTACGTCAGAGTTTGGAGTGTTCTTCATGAATTGTGATTGGTGGTTATGTTAACTCCTTAGAAGAATTTGATACGACATGTATAGACTCCGTATGGTTAGATATTAAGATTTTATGGAAAAATGAATGACGACAGTAGGTCAGTGGTGGACCATAGTAAGGCAGCAATGATTCTGCGAGTATTGAGCTGATTACAACCGTGAGAGTTGTATTGGAATGGGTGTTGAGATTGAGTACCACTAATCGGGTCGTGGTAGTGTATAAGTTATCATTGATAGACTAATTAAGTAGAGTATCTACCTAGTGAATAATTATTCTTTCTTATCAATAGAGAGTCGTATTATTATACGAGGAAGGTTGCGGTGCAAGCATAGAATTCTAGTAACGATGATGTATAGAATGAGATCCCAGATTCGATTTTCGATGTCGAGGGAGTTTCAAAGGTGATTATGTATAAGCTCGAGGAAGAGTGTGGGTCCATAGAATGATGGACGGGATAGCGAAAATATTTAGGCACGTGAAATGCGATGCTATAATACTTGATATTGATATAAATACATATATGTTTTGTTCTTCTATGACAAACCTCTATAGTTCAGAGGTAGATTCCAAGCCAGATATTTTATGGCAATAAAATTTTTTATGAATATACAATTCTCTTCAATTCGTTCTTTTCTCTTCTTTTCATTTCATGTAAGCTAAGAAGAACAACCCTTCCAGAAGGGGAGGTATTGCCGAATGACTATTTATCTGTGTGATAGAAGCCGAGTAGGATACCAGCTATTGTTTAATTGCTTGTCAAGTACTAAAGGCTGGCCACCTTCTGTACTAACTATGCGATATAACAAGTGTTCATGATCATAGTGATCTCTCAACAAATTCATTTACTTCTATTTGATTGATCAAATTTTGGAAAATAGAAACAATTGAATATCCAAGTAGTTACTAAGCCTACCACCCCCTTCTCTTCACCTGATACAAGGCAGTCGAAGTCCCCGCCGCCCTGCAGATCTCAATCTAGCAACTCTTGCTAAGTACTTTTATATATAGTAAACAAGAATACCCAAGATAACTACCGCCATATAACCCGAGTCAACCTCCTATTGAAGTGGCATTTGGAAGTATTGCTGACTTACATAATTGATCAGAATTTTGATTTAATTCTAGATAAAAATGATCTATATTATGAGAGCTTAACAAACGGTAACGAGTAATATCAGGCCTATCTCTATAGAAGTAATCTTATATTCTGCTACGCATTTATAGAGAGGTTAAACGAGCATCCCACACCCGAAAGGTGCCCATTTCCTTATTCATTCTTCATACCTGGTCCAGCCTCACAACCCTTCGCGGGTTGGTAACTGGAAAAGGAGTAATAAAGTGGTGGTAGTATGCGGAATGGGAACACATTCGTGATACTAAGGTTGACGTGGTTATTAAAAGGTTATAGAACGCTAACGAGCAAAAGTATAACCAGTATAATATTAGGAACGGAAGGTAGTAGCGATTACGAACTGGAAAAGAATGGGTATTGAGAAGCAGAAGCTCTAATGCTAAAAGCAATAACGAGAGTCTGTGCAATAGACTTGAAAGAATTTGGAATGATCACTTAATTCGGATTGAGTTATCTTACGACAATAGATCATATGTCATTATCGAGATGTCACCTTATGAGATCCTTGAGGGAAGACAATGTCGATCTCCCTTATGTTAGGATGAAGTTGTAGAGCGCAAGATGCTCGGACCCGCAGTAGTCCAAAGGACCAAGGATATGATAGATCTAATCAGAGGACGGCTGGTAGTAGCCCAAGATGGACATGATAAGTATGTTGATTTGACACGAAAGGATAAAGAGTATGAAATAGGGGACCTAGTAATGATATAGGTATCCCTTGGAAAGGATTGATGAGGTTCGGAAAGAAAGGAAAGCTAAGTCTACAATTTGTTGGACCCTTGGATATATTAAGACGTTTGGGAAGTTAGCATATGAGCTAGCCCTAACCCCGAACATGTAGCAGGTCGTAACGTGTTTCACGTATCAATGTTAAGGAAGTGTAATTCAGATGCCAGATAAATAGAGGCATATGAGCGCATAGATATGCAACCCGATGTAACCTATATGGAGCAACCAGGAAGGGTTATAGAGTAAAAAGGAACAAGTGCTTAGGAGAAAGATTATCAAACTAGGCAGAGTTTGGTGGTAGAACCACAAAGTGGGAAAATTGACTCGAGAGTTAGAAAGTGTAATGCTAAGCAAGTATCCCCATTTGTTTTCTATCTGATTCCGGGACGGAATCCTTTTAAGGAGGGGAGACTGTAATAACCCCAATTTTGGAGAAATTTTTAAACCCTTATGAATAGTGTTTTTGCTGAACGAGAAAACTTTTCATGCCACACTATGTAGGGGTTCTGTTATTAATCTTATGGGATATTATTAGTACTCTATGTGGTATATAAGTGTATGTAAAGATCGTCAGAATCCAATTCCGAACACTTTGATTTTTCCCGGAAATCCACAAGATACGGAGAGAATTGAGTATAAGGTAACAGGATAAAAAAGATTTAAATTAAAGGATTATAAGAGAGGATCATAGAAGGAATACAATATATTAAGAAAGGTTAAGGGAACCTAAGTAATAAGATCTCGGGTATGATCCCTCAAACGATAAACGAGAACGAAAGATAAGCGAACCGTAAAACAAATAAGTGACCAAGAGACAAGCTTGTACAAGAAGCCAGGGACTGTGACATCATCAAACCACAAGGTGTGGACAAGTGGGAGCATTATGACATGTGCAAGGTGACATAGGCATGACAAAAAAGGAAGGAGATGTGGTGACTTTTTAACCACACAAAATCAAGGGCAACTAGGTAATTTACTAAATCAAACACAAAAACAAGCCAACCAAGCCAAGCAAAATCATTTTTCATCAAAATCAAAAAGCAACCAAGGCATGGTTCATCTTTGCTCTCGGCTTTTTACTATTCAAAAGAGCAAGAAATTCAAATCAAAGATCCAAGCTTCCTAAATTGGTGAGTTAATTCCCTAATCATCTTCATGCTTAGTTAGGGCTATATCATGAGTTTAAGCCATCAATTCCTTCTCCATCTTCTCCATTTAATCAAAGAAGAAGACTATGAATAGTGTTTTCAAGTTTTTAACTTGAAGTTTTTCTTGTTTTTCTTGAAGATCCAAGCATTCTTAAGACTTCTCAAAACTTCTTAAGGCTCCTAGCTCCTCCCACCACTTCAAGGAAGGTATACCATCTCCAAACCCTAGATTCCTATATATTATAAGATGATTTTGATTAGTAGGATGATATTGTAGCTTGTTGTTGTGATTAGAGTTTGGGATTTGAAATGGTAGTGAAATGGAATGGTAAATGTTGTGGTTTTGATTAAAAGAACTTAAGTATGATTAAAGTTAAGTTTAGGAATAAGTATGAATGATTAAATTGAATTGGTTGGGGTTGTTATGATGTGATAAGGATGGATGTTGGTTGTATGTTGGATTTGAGGTTGATTTGGGATGGTTTTGAATGGTTTAAAACATTGGAAATCGCGTAAACATAGCCGTCGTAACGTCCGATTTTGTTTGGACTGTTTTTGTGCATAGCATTAGGACCCGAGAACCCCCTGCTAGATTATGACCACTGCCATGTTTAGATAGCTCATGTTACGAGCTTCGTTTTGATATGTAGTTCGTTCGATTCCGATGCACGGTTTAGGAGAAACGACCGTTTCAAGTAACGGCGTTTCGCGAACGAAACTTTTTCCCTCGCCTTACTTTGAAACATAGGTTAAAGACCAAAAAGGGTTAATTAATGTATGAAAAATTTATGGTAAGTGTGTTAGGCAGTTGGTAAGACACTCGTGAAGGAATCGCTTTAAAACTCGTAAAGGTTAAATTATTAAAAATGGTGGAGCCGAGGGTACCCGAGTGACTTAAGCGAATCTGTGAGCGCAAAACAAGCGTTAGAGTCTAAGTTAGTTAAAGTATAGATTTACAAGTGATTTTGGTTTAATTCCAACTTACTTGTTGTTTATAGGTTACTAGACTCGTCCCGAGCCTTTTATCACCCCAAGTCGCTCAGGCAAGTTTTCTACCCGTTATAACTGTTGTTGTGATGAATATATGTATTTGCATTATCTTGCGATAGATGCATGTTGGTTAATTAGCAAATGATGCAATATATTGAAGCATGCTGCTATGGTATATATATATGCATGCCTGTTTCGCATTCTTTCCATATATATATCTGTTGGTTCAGTTGATAATACCTATGCTAGAGGATAGCGGTAACTTGCATATACCCTTAGTATAGGGACCCAAAGGTGAAAATATTTTCTAAAACCGGGAGTCGAGGATCCCGAGTAGATTTTGTATATATGGATATGGATATATATATATATATATTTATATATATATATATATGGTTATAGTTTTCCAAACTATTAATCGAATAAGGTTTATTCGATAATTTAACTTTATTTTATTATTGAATATTATTTCGAATATTCATCCGAGGACTTATGACTCCTTTATTTTATTATTGAATATTATTTCGAATATTCATCCGAGGACTTATGACTCCTTTATTTTATTATTGAATATTATTTCGAATATTCATCTGAGGACTTATGACTCCTTTATTTTATTATTGTATATTATTTTGAATATTCATTCGAGGGCTTATGACTCTTTTATATTATTATTGGATATTACTTGGATATTCATTTGAGGATGTATGACTCCTTTATTTTATGAATATTATTTATAATATTCATTCGAGGTATTATGACTCCGCTTATTACTGCAATATATTCTTTATTTTATTAAAGAATAAGGTGTCAATAATCAAACTTATTTTCGATTATTCAAATAAAGATAATACTTTCATATAAGTATATCTTTGGTTATTTAATACTCGTTTCAAGTATAAGTTTTAATACTTCTACTTCAATTATTTTTATAAAGATTATTCTTTATGGGAATATTATTTAAATAATAATATTCAGTCATTTTCTAAATATTCTGGGGACTGATTTACTTCATTAAATCAGCTTTACTCCAAACATTCTATAAAGTGTTTTCGAGTCTTCAAAATGATTTTTAAAAGTTAGAGCGGATCCCAAAACTCATTTTTATATTTAAGATCTTCCTTTTAAGGGGATTAAATACTCGCTCAAAACCTGAGGGATCCGGCTCTGTGGTGTGTTTTATATTCGCAACAAGGTTGCTGTTTTGATAAATGAATTGATTACTTACCCAACACTCGGGAAGTAAAATTCTTGGAACAAGTTAATCCATTAACAGGCATCGCCTGGGAAATATCGGTGAGTTCTCCTTTCCAAATAGATACGACTTCTTGGTGGAGCCGTATCAACAAGTTTCTACTTGGGGAAAGTGGGGACGAGCTTTACGTTTCAGAGTCATGGATTTCATCTGAACTAGGAGTGGCGTAAGTGGCCGAGTAGCGCCGGCCCAGCCTTATTATATTGGCCCAAATGGCCTGGAAGTTCCGCTAAGGCGGTCCATTCCTTAGGAGTTCAGTGTTCGGTTGACAAGTAAATCCGACAGGTTCTCCTCTACATGTAGAAAATGGTGGGGTTGTACTACTACGACTGATCATCGTGAGTGGTCTTCCTGGCGTGGCAAACTCCCGTAATGAGTTCATCATCCAATTGGATAATTTCTGCAACACTACCCAGAGCACTTCGATAGAAAGGCTACGGTTGGGGCTATTGTTGGGTGTTGGCAGGGTCAAGTTTTCAAAATGATGTTTACATCAAATGAAGTATCTCGTAACTTCATTTTATTTTGATAATATTTTAAAGATTTAATCTATTCAAATCTTGTCTTATAGTCTCATCTATGTGATGAACTTTTGAAATTAATTATAACTTGAACGGTGGTAGTTCAAGTAGTATTTGGAAAAGATATAAGTATATTGGAGTATTTGGTAACTTCATCTTTTAAACTTATATCTAATTAATAATTGTCTTATGTATGACAAAGATTTTCAGAAAAACGTTGAGACAAGGTTAGATATATGAGATCACCTTGCAATGATATTTTTTATACAGTTATACACTGGGACTTTGTGTATATTATGCATGGAAGAGGACTTCCAATATTTTGAAAAGTATATATGTATATATATACTGAATATTTTGCGACTTCATCGCATTAAGATATCAACTTGGTTCATTTCTTTTGACCAAGACTTTCATGAGTACTAAGAGAAGGCTCATATACTATTAATCATTATACATATTATTTTGGTGGGCTTGCTGCTCACCCTTGCTTTCTTCTTTCATCACACAACAACAGATAGAAAGGATGAACAGGACCAAGCTCCCGATTCGCAAGCGATTAGGAGACGTTCCACAATTTTCTAGAAGCATTGATGCCGCCGTAGCTGAGGTAGGAACTACCAATAGGCTAGGCTTTCAACTTCTAATGTATCAGATTTATGTATAATTATGAATTGTAATAATGGCAAAAAAATGTAAATTTATTCAGAAAACCTTTTAAGGTGTATTGGCAGATAATTGTGGAATAAAATGACTTGTGGTTATTTTTGGATGTTCATCTCTGAGACTATAACGTATGGTGTGTGTGTTTATTGTGGGATCACAGTACAGAGTAGTTGAGTAATTATTAAGATTGGGTGTTATCAAGGGAAATGGAACTCGTGACAACCCGGATCCCCGACCTCGGATTTGGGGGTGTTACATAAATAGTCATTCGGCAATACCTCCCCTTCTGGAAGGGTTGTTCTTCTCAGTTTATATGAAATGAAAAGAAGAGAAAAGAACGAATTGAAGAGAATTGTATATATGAAAAAAAATATACTGCCACAAAATATCTGGCTTGGAACCTACCTCTGAACTATAGAGGTTTGTCATAGGAGAACAAAACATATGTATATTTATATCAACATCAAGTATTATAGCATCGTATTTCACATGCCTAAATATTTTCGCTATTCCGTCCATCATTCTATAGACCCATGCTCTTCCTCGAGCTTATACACAATCACCTTTGAAACTCCCTCGATATCGAAAATCGAATCTGGATCTCATTCGAGACATCATCGTTACTAGAATTCTATGATTGCATCGCAACCTTCCTCGTATAGTAATACGAATCTCTTTTCATTAGAGGGAATAAATATTCAATAGGTAGATACTCTACTTAATTAGTCTATCAATGATAACTTATACACTACCACGACCCGATTAGTGGTACTCAATCTCAACATCCATTCCAATACAACTCTCACGGTTGTAATCAGCTCATTACTCGCAGAATCATTGCTGCATTACTATGGTCCACCACTGACCTACTGTCGTCATTCACTTTCCATGAAATCTTAATATCTAACCATACGGAGTCCATACATGTCGTATAGAATACTTCTAAGGAGTTAACATAACCACCAATCATAATTCATGAAGAACACTCCAAACTCTGACGTACTTTCATGACACGAAGTAAATAAAATTGCATAAGAGTTTCAATCAAAGCAACGATAGCAGGTTAATACCATTCTTAATCGTATGCCTTAAATAGAAGACTTAACTCAAGGGTTCGTCTAGTCCTTTTTGAAACATGGTCCTGGCTTATCTCAAGATAGTATCTTCTGAGATAGATAGCCCGCTCATGGCGATTACACGAATTAAACCTTTACCAACTACTATTACGGTTGGGTATTGCACAGTCATCAGAAGGAATGTCAATCTTCCAAACCATAATACAACCTTCATAGCTTTAACCATCATCACTGTATTCTTTTGGCACAAGCGCCTATAATTATCCTCTTACCTTTAATGTGTCAGCCACCTCTTTGGCCTTTCCTGATAGTAAAATTTCCTTACAGTCAATGTCATTTTAACCACCTCCAAATAAATTTTCTACCTCATTTCAATCACAGCTTATGTGAAGATGTTTTCCTTAAAATCTGATGAGTAAAAAAAAATCACCATTTTTCCATAAGTTATTGCCTCCGTCTTTAGAGGTTAATCACTGTCACGACTGACTCTCAATCATACTTAGAACATCTTTTATCTTAAGTCCTAATTGCCCTGAACAATTTCGACCATTACTGGTTCGATCCATACTTTCTCGTGGTTTAACACGTGCCCCACTTGGCATCATTATAATTACGTCATATTTCCTTTATCAACATTTCTATTTTTGAGAATTTTGAATATTACCTTTCTCCTTGTAAAACCTCTAAGGTTATCCTTGAATCGTTCCTCCTGTATTCCCTAGATACAGGCACATCAAAATACCATTTACTAATACTAGAACCATTGTCTATGTACTTCTGAAAAATTTCTTTACTGATCTTTAAAGGTTGTTGTTACCTTGATCCTTTCCAATTCATACTTGTCAAAACTCGTGCTGTCCCTATTAAGGGTGAAATGCCAACCTTTATGCATTCCCCTAGGATTCGTTTTAAGTTACCGATGTTCTATCCTTAATTCCACCTTTAAAAAGGTACATGCATCCTTCCATGGATAAATCAAGTCATATATCCCTGATGAGGGTGTATTTATTCAATCATTCCCACCTCGATAGTATATGCCTAATTTCATAATAATATCCTTATCCAAAATGAGGTCAATCAATATGGCCTCCAAAAGATAACAACGGTTATCCGCTTTTCTTGCCTAATTTGGTAACGATAACAAGGATGTTCTGGAAGATATTGGTCGTGTTCAACGTGAACCTCTTCTTAATAATTCCTTATTTACTTTTGTTGTTTATCTCAACAGTCATCTCAATGTTGGGATATCTTTCATACCTGGCGTCTCCCTTTTTGGGTATCAAGCCACCGGTCTTACACTTCATATTCTTGAAGGTCACTTCCTTCATCCAATTTTCCTACTTTCTTACTTTCTTGACTCCTCGGTCCATCCGCGTTTCCTTATTAATCAATCGATCTATCTCAAAGTTTCATCGAATACTGTCAACTTCAAGGGAATTAACTATACGGATCGCTTACGCCTTCAAACCTTGAATTTATCTCATGATCAGTCACCATCGCGCTGATGACACACTTCTCTATATTCATTGCAAGGGTTTCTTAGGGTTTCCCATACCTAACTCCCTTATCACTTCTCAACTCTATTTCCTTTATATCCCTTTATATTTCTACCCTTTTCAGTCTTTTATTTTCGTTTCCATTACAACCATTACATGAACCAACACAACATAAGCATTGATTTCAAACATCCCGTCATTCTAGATTCGTGTCCTCAGAACGAATCTTGACAACTTTTACAACTTAGATTCATAATTCATCATACTCGTCTGCCTTTGTTCTGGCTCTAAAGCTTTTACACTATCTCCATAACCTTGGGAAGTACTTTCCTGAAAACAATTGATTGAACTTAAATCAGTTTATTATAATCTCTTGCTCCGTGCCTTCCTTGGCCTTTCACCAGTGGGTGGCCTCTCTCTTAGGAGGGTAAGTGACAAAACAGTATTTTGTGATTCGTCAATCATTTAGAATCTCAAATGATTCCTATATTTCCTTTAGCTAGGCTCTTGCCCCAACTGGGTCAACCTGTTCCTTGGAACTCTGAGAGCTTAGCGATTTAAAGGTCATGAAAGAATTTCCTACCGCATTATTTCCTCAAGGTGGTGGTTGGGGATAATAGTCTAAGTCCTTTTTAGACAGGTCCATGAATTGCCGTAAAGGAGTACCGTCTCGTGTCTCCTTTCCTTACTCGACTTTCTGTTTCCTTAGTATGAAATGTTTCATCCTTCTCCCATACTTGGGGTTATCTTATACGTTAAAATCCTCATTTTCCACTTCATTATGTTATGGATTCCTTCTATCTTGATGGCGTCCTCCCTGACTATCACATTCAGGGTTTGCCCTTAATCTTATTCCTTGAACTATGTCTTTCATATAAGATCTCATCTTTAAGCTCTTGAACATTTGGAACCCAAATTCTATAGGAATACCTCATTATTCCCTTATCTTCTTTCTCGGTATTAATCTCATATCTATTTGTTGGCTCTCCGCCTTCATTCATCACTTTTTCTGGCACAATATGTTCTTTTCCAATAATTCGGTCTGTATTGCAATCTCAAACAGCTTTTCGGTACCGGCTCCGGTTACCTTCACTTCTATTTCCATTTTCTCAAAATCTCGTATAAACTCTCCCAAAGACATTATTATCTTGAGTCTCTCCTTTTTACTAAGGGCATCAACCACCACATTGGCTTTCCCTGAATGATAAAGAATCTCCCAATCATAATTCTTGATTAGCTCTAACCACCTCATTTGGCGCATGTTGAGCTCTTTCTGTGTGAAAATGTACTAGAGCACTTATGACTTAGGTAAATCTCGCACTTCTCTCCATACAAGTAGTGCCTCCAATCTTTAGGGCAAAACTATTGCCACGAGCCCAAGCTCATGGGTGGGGATATCGAATTTTATATTCCCTTAATTTTGTTGACGCGTACGCGAGTACCTTGTTGTGCTGTATAAGAGCACCCTAATTCCTTATGCGCAGCGTCAATACAAATCACAAAATCTCCTTTTTCCATCCGACAATGCCAACATAGGGGCCATCACCAACCTTTGCTTCAGTTGTTAAAAGCTTTTCTCGTATTTCTCTGTCCATTCAAACTTCTCAGTCTTACGAGTAAGCCGCGTTAAAGGGGATACTATCTTTACAAACTTGAACGAACCTCTGGTAGTGACCGGCCAATCCTACCTCTGGTAGTTTCCCTAACCATGGTCATTAATTCCTCAATGGTCCTTTATTCATTCTTGTTAGGATCCTCCACGAGATCCTACTCAGCAACAATCCCATCTAGGACAACATCCTCAACCGCTACATCCTCAATATGAACATCATCTGGTCCCGTGTTAGGACGCTCTATTGGATCCACAATCTGATCTCCAATAACTAATGAAACATCATCACGTTGTTGCTCCTCAACCTCAGGGTTCGGAGTCCCGCTACCATCTACGATAACGAACTGCGCTTCTATCACGATATTTATAAGGGTTCCCATAAGGGTTTTAACTGTCAGTACTACGTTAGGTAGCCCGACTATGAACTTGGCAAGAGTTCTTATTATCTTAATGAACTTATTATCTTAACGTCACATCATCTCTGAGGTTTATAACGCTTAGCTCTGATACCATTTTTGTAACACCCCCAAATCCGGGGTCGGGGATCCGGGTTGTCACGAGTTCCATTTCCCTTAATAACACCCAATCTTAATAAACAATCAACTACTCTGTACTGTGACCCCACAATAAACACACACACCACAAGTTATAGTCTCAGAGATGAATATCCAAAAATAACACGAGTCATTTTATTCCAAAATTATATGCCATTACACCTTAAAAGGGTTTCTGAATAAATTTATATTTCCTTGCCATTATTACAATTGATAAAGATACATAAGTCTGGTACATCAAAAGTTGAAAGCCTAGCCTATTGGTAGTTCCTACCTCAGCTACAGCGACATCAACGCCTATAGGAAACTGCAGAACGTTTCCTATCCGCTCGCAAATTGGGAGCTTGGTCCTGTTCATCTTGTCTATCTGATGTTGTGTGATGAAAGAAGAAAGCAAGGGTGAGCAACAAACCCACCAAAATAATATATATACTGATTAACAATATATGAGCATACTCATAGTACTCATGAAAGTCTTGGTCAGAAGAAATGAACCAAGCTGATATCTTAACGCGACCAAGTCGCAAAATATTCAGTATATATATATATATATACTTTTCACAATCTTTGAAATCCTCTGACATGTATAATAAACACAGAGTTCCAGTTTATAACTGTATAAAAATATCGTTGCAAGGTGAGCTCATATATCTAACCTTGTCTCAACGTTTTTCTGAAAATCTTTGACATGCATAAGATAATCATTTTCTAGATATAAGTTTAAAAGAGGAAGTTACAAGATACTCCAATATACTTATATCCGAATAGTACTTGAACTACCACCGTTCAAGTTATAATCAGTTTCAAAAGTTCATCACCCAGATGAGACTACAAGATAAGACTTGAATAGATTCAATCCTTGAAATATCATTATAAATAATGAAGTTACGAGATACTTCATTAAGTCCCGATATATATATACACCTATATATATATATACATTTCATACACTCCTTGAAAACCTCTGTTATGAAAATTATAAACAGAGTTGCAATATCCAATGAATTTAGAAAGGAGAAAACCTCGGCATAAACCTGATATCTTGCTGATCAGGCAAAGATACCAATAAGTAACCTTTTCTACTAGTAGATGGATGAATCCCCCACCGGTCATCACCCTGGCCACATAAGGACCTTGTGCTGGACCGCCACCCGGCCTCTTACGCGTTGATGGACTGCCACCCAGCCACTTACACTTTGATAGACCGTACCCCAGCCTGTCGCTTATGCCGACTCAATTAGATGGACTTACTTCCCGAACGTTGGGCAAGTAATCAAATTGTTTTCTCAAAACAGCAACCACGTTGCGAATGTAAAATACACCACAGAGCCGGATCCCGCAGGTTTTGAGTGATTATTTAAATCCCCTTCGAAAGGAGGATCTTAAATATAAAAGAATGAGTTTTGGGATCCGCCCTAACTTTTAGAAATCATTTTGAAGACTCGAAAACATTTTTAAGAATGTTTGGAGTACTGCTGATTTATTAAAGTAAATCAGTCCCAATATATTAGAAATATCTGAATATTATTATTTAAATAATACTCTCATAAAGATAATTCTTATAAAAATAATCAAAGTAGAAGTGTTAAAACTCATACTTGAAATGAATATTAAATAACCAAAGATATACTTATACGAAAGTACTATCTTTATTTGAATAATCAAAAATAAGTTTGATTATCGAAACATTATTCTTTAATAAAATAAAGAATATTATTAAATAATAAGCGGAGTCATAATACCTCGAATGACTATTATAAATAATATTCATTGAATAAAATAAACGGAGTCATACATCCTCAAATGAATATCCAATTAATAATCATTAAATATAATAAACAGAGTCATAAGTCCTCGAATGAATATTCAAATAATATTCATTAAATAAAATAAAGTTATCGAATAAACCTTATTCGATCTATAGTTTTGAAAACTATATCCATATATATATATATAATATACTCGGGAACATCGACTCCCGGTTTATAAATATGTTCACCTTGGGGTCCCCTATACTAAGGGTAAACTCAAATACCACTTATCTCCAGCATAGGTATTATGCAACTATAAGAATTTGAACCAACAGATATATAAATCAAGAATATGAAACATGCATGCATATATACCATATCACATGCTACAATATATCACAAGAATTTGCTAATAACAAATATGCATTTATCGCAAGATCATGCGTATACACATATACATCACAACAACAGTTATATGGGTAGAAAACTTGCCTGAGTGCTCCCGGATAGACTTAAGCTTAGAGTGGGTCCGATAACCTATGAACAACAACATAAGTCGGAATTAGACCCCGGTCGCTTAAGAAACTAGACTTTAACCATTTAGAGTCCTAATGTTCGCTTTCGCGCTTAACGATTCACTTAAGTCGCTCGAGTACCCTCGGCTCCACCATTTTTAATAAATTAACCATTAAGGGTTTTAAGGCGATTCTTTTGCGAGTACCTTACCAACTGCCTAATCCACTTTACATAATTGTTTCTTACCCCAATTAGTCATTTAAGGTCCTTAACCAAGGTTTTAAAGTAAGGCGAGGGGTAATGTTTCGTTCGCGAAAGGTCGTTACTTAAAACGGCCGTTTCTCCTAAACCGTACATCAGAATCAAACGAACCACATATCAAAACGAAGCTCATAACATGAACTATCTAAACATGCAATGGTCAAAACCTAGAAGGTAGTTCTCGGGTCCTAATGTTATGAACAAAAGCAGTCTAAAGTAAATCGGACATTACGACGGCTATGTTTACGCGATTTCCCAAATTTAAACCAATCTAAATCAATCACCAATCAATCTCAATTCATTCATACAACCAACATCCATCCAAAACACACCACAACAGTACCAACACCTCAAGTTCTTCCAATTTATGTTATTCTCATCATGAACTTAAACTATACTTAATTCCTTTAACAAATCAACAAGATTCAACATTCATACCACTACCACTCCAACCCAAACTCTAAACAAACAAGCTTCAAGCTTCAAATATACTATATTACTCATAACCATTCCTAAATACTCAAAACTAAAGCTAGGGTTTGGAGTTTATACCTTCTTGAAGCTTCTTAACACAATCACAAGAGCTTTGAATGCCTAAAGAACCTTGATCCTTGCTTGTATAACCTTAAACTTTCATAAAAAATTCAAGAAACTAAAGTTATTTCTTTGAAAGTTACTATTCACCATCTTCTTCCTTGAATTATTGGAAGAGATTGTGAAGGAATTTGAAGCTTAAACTCATGGAATAGCTATATCTATGCATAAGGAGTACTAGATAATTATCTTACCAATTAAGGAAGCTTGGAACTTGAATTTTGAAATTCTTCTTCTTGAAAATGGGGAAAAGCCGAGAGCAAGCTTGGAAGAAAGAGATGATTTTATGTTTTTGCTTTGATATGTTTTTGGTTGGTTGTTTTTGTTTAGATTTTGGTTAATTACCTTAATAACCTTGAACTTTGTGTGGTTATCATTCATCCACACCTCCTTCCCTCTTATATCATGCTTATGTCATGCTTATGATGTCATCATCCCTTACTTGCCCTCTTCTTATTGGTTGGATGACCTCATCATCCCTAACCTCCTTGATTAACTTCCTAATTGTGTGCCTAATGACAGCTGATCTGTTATACGGTTCGCTTAACTTTCGTTCTCGTTTCTCGTTTGAGGAATCATACCCGGGATCTTATTACCTGGGTTTCCTTAACCTTTCTCAATACATTATAATCCTTTTATGATCCTCTCTTATAATCCTTTATTTTAAATCCTTTTTATCCTGTTACCTTGAACTCAATTCTTTCCGTATCTAGTGGATTTCCGGGAAAAATCAAAGTGTTCGGAATTGGATTCTGACGATCTTTACATACACTTATATACCATATAGAGTACTAATAAAATCTCAGAATATCCATAACAGAACCCCTACATAGTGTGGCATGAAAAGTTTTCTCATTCGGCAAAAACACTATTCATAAGGGTTTCAAAATTTTTCCAAAAATTGGGGTTATTACATCCACGTCCTGTTGTTCCACTAGTGTTGGTTTTTCTACCTCCACCTGTGTTACAGCCCGTACCATTGAAGGCTATTCCACCCCCAGGCATGAGGCCACCTATCAGAGGACCCCCACCAGCTGATTCAGATTCCAAAAGACATTCAGTTGCAGGTGCCTCATTCCAGTCTACATTGCACCCAGTTCCTTATTACCGGTATGAGGCTCTTCTATTGGAGCGTGATTCTTTGTTGGCCCAGATCCGAGAGCCACAGCATATCATCAGGACTACAGATGTTGATCGTGGTGTGAGGGAGCTTCGAGAGGAGATCCATGTGACACGCAGGATTCTTGAGGCTAGGCTACATGGAGCTACACTACCTGGCCGAGGCCCTGATGCACTTTTGGGATGGGCTACTGAGGTTATGGAGGACTTTGAGAGGCTTGGAGGACCATAGTTTTATTGGAGTTGAGTCAGAGATCCAGAGATGGAGATGCTGATCAGAGTTGTTATGGTTGTGTAGTATGTACAGTAGTGTGTAGTATGTACCAGTAGACTTTTGGGTTATATTTATAGACTAGATCTGCTGGCTAGTGAGTAGGTTGCTGTACCCTTTTTGCTTTTACTTCCGAAGCGTCTTTATGCTTGTACTACCTAAAACTTTTGATCTATATATACCAGTACCTTTTCTTTTCCAGCATTGTCAATTATTTTACTGCACCTGTTTTACTTTACCTTATTTATTGCACCAGTTATACCCCTGTGATACCATGTACCCTGTTTCCCATAACTGTTTATATTCTGTAAAGAAGCATGCAATTTACTTAGTTCAACTGCTACAACTGTTTTCAAAAAGAGATATTTCTGTTTTACAAAACTTTTCTTTTATGCAAAGGATTTGATTTAAAAGCTAAATAAGTTGTTTGATTCTTTACAGAAAGTGCCTCCCAGAAGAAATACCCGCACCAACACCCAGAATGAAGAAACCAACAACAAAAACAATAACAAATAGGATGATACAAACCAGAATGTGAACCCAGGACCCATAGACCCAACAATAGCCCAGATTCTCCAAATCTTGGCCCAACAAACAGTTCACCTGGCACAACAACAACAAAGACAGACCAATCCCCAGGTAACTTTCAAAACTTTTCAGGCAGTAAACCCACCAGAATTCAAGGGTTCCTTAAAACCGATTGAAGCAAATGTTTGGTTAAAGGAGATAGAGAAGTCATTTGCCTTAGTGAAGGTAAAGGAAGAATAGAAGGTTGAGTTTGCAAGTTATTATTTGAAGAATGAGGCCACCTATTGGTGGGAGATGGTGAAGACATTGGAGGGTACAGATGTTATTACTTGGGAGAGGTTTAAGGAATTATTTTTAGAAAAGTATTTTCCCCAATTTGTCCAGGATCAGATGGAGCTGAAGTTTTTAGAGTTAAAGCAAGGGAATATGTCGGTGGCAGATTACGAAAGCAAGTTTGAAGAGTTGTCAAGGTATGTATCGTCATATGTGGATACTGACAGGAAGAAGCCTAAAAGATTCCAGCAAGGTCTGAAGCCATGGATCAGAGGGAAGGTAGCCATTTTTGAATTGGATACCCTATGCAGGGGTAGTACAGAAAGCCATGATTGCAGAGACAGAGAGTGAGATGTCACAGAAGGAGAAGGAAAGTAAGAAAAGGAAATTTGAAGGGAATGAAGGTCAGTCACAACCAGGGAAGTTTCCAAATTTTAAGAAAAACAAGTTTCAGCCAGGGAGAAATTTTAATTTTAAGAGACACAATGCAGGCGATGGAGGCCAGGGCAACCGTCCAGTTAATGTGAATCAGCCGAATCAGTTGAGATTAACTTTTCCAGATTGCCAGGTATGTGGGAAGAAACATGGAGGAGTTTGTAATAATTTGAATGTGGTTTGTTTCAAGTGCAATCAGAAAGGGCACTATTCAAGGGAGTGCCGAAATCAGCCAGCGAGAGAGCCAGCAAACAAGGATCAGCCTATCCGAAATCCAGCAGTGAAGGTTCCTGCCATTGGATTTATGTGGTTTAAATGTGGAAAGCCAGGACATATAGCCAGGGATTGCAAGACACCAAGCTCAGTCAGTAATGCATTGAGAATTATGGGATCTACCCCAGCAGTGAATGAGACTCCAAGGGCTAGAGTTTTTGATATGTCTGTGAAGGACGCTATACGAGATACAGATGTCGTGGCAGGTACGCTTAATGTAAATTCTTTATGTGCTAAAGTGTTAATAGATTCGGGAGCAACTCGATCATTTATTTCTCAAGATTTTGTTAGTAAGTTAAATTGTCCAGTTGAGTATCTAAATGAAATAATGATTGTGGAATTAGCAAATCAAGAACGTGTATCTGTTAATCAAGTTTGTGGGAATTGTGAGACTGAGATTTCCGATAGTAAGTTTTGTATAGATTTGATACCATTTAAGTTAGGAGAATTTGACGTTATCTTAGGAATGGATTGGTTATCTAAGCACGATGCCCAGATAGATTGTCGAAATAAGAAAGTAATGGTGAAGACGCCAGACGAAAGGATGGTAACATTCAAGGCCAGAAGCAAGCAAAGAAGTTCTTAACGATGATTCAAGCCAAGAAGTTACTACGACAAGGATGCGAGCATTTCGTGGCATATGTGATTGATAGAAGTCAGGAACCAGCAAAACTAGAAGATATTCCAGTAGTGAATGAATTTCCAGATGTGTTTCCCGATGAGTTACCAGGACTTCCTCCAGACATAGAAATTGAGTTTGCAATCGACTTAGCACCTGGAACGGAGCCGGTATCCAAGGCCCCATATAGAATGGCGCCCGTGAAGATGAAAGAACTAGCGAAGCAATTATAAGAGTTGTTAGAGAAAGGAGTAATTAGAACCAGTGTATCCCCATGGGGTGCACCAGTATTGTTTGTCAAGAAGAAAGATGGGACCATGAGACTGTGCATCGATTATCGGGAGCTCAACAAGCTTATAATCAAGAACAAGTATCTGTTACCTAGAATTGATGATTTGTTTGACCAATTGAAGGGAGCCAAGTACTTCTCCAAGATTGACTTAAGATCGGGATATCATCAAGTAAAGATCAAGCCAGAAGACATACCAAAGATAGCTTTCAGAATAAGGTATGGACATTATGAATTTTTAGTGATGTTTTTTGGATTGACAAATGCCCCGACAGCGTTTATGGACCTGATGAACAGAATTTTCAAGGAATACTTGGATAAGTTCGTTATTGTGTTTATAGACGATATTTTGATTTATTCAAAAATGGAAGAGGATCATGCGGAACATTTGAGAACAACTTTGGAGATTTTAAGGAAAAAGAAGTTATATGCTAAATTCTCGAAGTGTGAATTTTGGCTACAGGAGGTTCATTTCTTAGGACACATAGTTAGTAATGAAGGGATCAAAGTGGACCCAGCAAAGATTGAAGCAATTACAAATTGGGAAAGATCGAGAACACCAACAGAGGTAAGAAGTTTCTTGGGATTAGCAGGATATTATCGTCGATTCGTTCAAAATTTCTCAAGAATTGCAACACCATTAACAAAGCTTACACGGAAAAATGAAAAGTTTATATGGAACGATAAATGCGAAGAAAGTTTTCAGGAGTTGAAGTGAAGATTAATCACGACACCTGTTTTGTCACTTCCCGACGATCAAGGAAATTTCATAATCTATAACGATGCTTCTCATAAAGGACTCGGATGTGTGCTGATGCAGCATGCTAAGGTGATTGCGTATGCATCAAGGCAACTGAAGCCACACGAACAGAAATATCCTACTCATGATTTGGAGCTAGCAACCATAGTTTTCGCTTTGAAAATTTGGAGACATTATCTATTTGGAGAAAAATGCGAGATTTATACGGATCATAAAAGCTTAAAGTACATATTCACCCAGAAGGAGCTTAATATGAGGCAGAGGAGATGGCTAGAATTGATCAAGGATTACGAATGCACGATTAACTATCATCCCGGTAAAGCAAATGTTGTAGCAGACGCGTTGAGTCGAAAAGAAAAGTTAAATGTGTTATCAGTACCCGAAGAAATATATAAGGAATTCTAGAAACTGGAATTGGAAATTAGAGTTTGCAAACTTGATGAAGCGAAAGTGTATAGTATGACTTTCCAGCCGGAGTTGTTAAAGAAGATAAAGAAGTGTCAAGAAGAAGTAATGGATCAGGACATAAATCGTTTGGTAGGTGAAAAATTGTGCACACAAAAGGACGATCAAGGTATTCTTAGGTTTTCTTCTAGAATTTGGATTCCACCAGTGACAGAGCTGAAGAATAAAATTTTACAGGAAGCTCATAACTCGAGGTATTCAATCCATCCAGGGAGTACCAAAATGTACAGAGATTTAAAGGAAAATTATTGGTGGCCAGATATGAAGAGGGAAATTGTGGAATGGGTTAGCAGGTGTTATACATGTCATAGAGTTAAAGCAGAGCATTAGAGACCAAGTGGATTGCTACATCCATTGGAGATTCCATAATGGAAGTGGGAACATATTGCCATGGATTTCATAGTTGAATTACCAAGGACAAGGGCTAATCATGATGCCATTTGGGTTATAGTGGATAGACTTACCAAGTCAGCTCATTTTCTGCCTATAAATGAAAGGTTTTCGCTCGACAAGTTAGTCCATATGTACCTGAAGAAAATTGTAGTTCGTCATGGAGTTCCTGTGTCTATTATATCTGATCGAGATCCAAGATTTAATTCAAGATTTTGGAAGAGTTTTAAAGAATGTTTGGGAACATGACTGAATATGAGTACGACTTACCATCCACAGACGGATGGCCAGAGTGAAAGAACGATCCAGACAATTGAAGATATGTTACGTGTCTGTGCTATTGATTTCAAAGGAAGTTGGGATGAGCATTTACCTCTGGTAGAATTTGCTTACAAGAATAGTTATCACGCCAGTATTGGGATGCCACCCTATGAAGCTCTTTATGGACGCAAGTGCAGATCTCCAGTGTATTGGGACGAAGTAGGAGAACGCAAAATACTTGGACCTGAATTAGTACAACAAACGAAGGAAGTTGTTGAAGTTATCCAGAAGAGATTGATAGCAGCACAAGACCGTCAAAGAAAGTATGTAGATCAATCAAGGAAAGATATGGAATTCGAAGAAGGAAGCCTGGTATTACTGAAAGTATCACCGTGGAAGAGATTGACGAGATTTGGAAAGAAAGGAAAGCTGAGCCCAAGATATGTCGAACCTTTTGAGATTCTAAAGCTCGTTGACAAAGTAGCTTACGAGTTGGCGTTACCTTCGCACATGGAGCACATTCACAATGTTTTTCACGTATCGATGCTTAAGAAGTATAATCCAGACTCCAGGCATGTAATAGAATATGAGCCAATAGAGCTTCAGGATGATTTGTCATATGTAGAAAGACCGATAGAGATTCTAGAGGAAAGAGAGAAAGTATTAAGAAATAAAATGGTAAAGTTAGTAAGAGTATTGTGGAGAAACCCAAAGGTTGAAGTGTCAACCTGGGAGTTAGAAAGTGATATGAAGGAAAAGTACCCTCATTTGTTTTCTTAGGAGATTCTGAGGACGGAATCCTTTTAAGGGGGAAGGATGTAATATCCGGAATATATAGTGTAATTATTTTTGCTAATAAATAATTATTATATGTGTTCAGTATCTATTCTATGAATTATTTGTTAAGTGTTAAATGTGTTTAGATGTTTAAAAATAATATTAATTGAGTATTTTAATTTTTATATGTCCAAAATAAAATATAGATAATTATCATATCTTCCTAATTTTTTTTATGTTGATTTATGGTTTTATAGGAAATATATGAATTTTATAAAATCTTTTTCCAAGTATTTAAAAACTATTTTATACAATCGCGAACCAACCGACGTCATTCGTTTTTTCGTTTTTATAACCCGAAACTCTTCCGAGAACTCCTTCCTAACCTAATTGCAATATTCCGAGCATTTTCCATATTTCGACTTTTTCGATCCGGCGTACGGCTTGTCCTGCGCGGGTCCCGGCGCAATATTTTCGATACATTATTCATTTCGGTAAATCAATAAAACTCGTAATTTTGATAAACAGGATCTTTTTATTAAACTATCACAATTATCACCTCGTAATACGTGTAACCAGGCGCTGAGACCAAGACTGCAGTACAAATTTTACTGATTTGGATATTTATCCCGAAAACTGGTACCGTTTGGATCAGTTTTTACAAATAAACGTACCATTTTATATCTGGAATGATCCAATGGGATACTAATTTTCCGTAATTATAAATAGCCTTTACCGTGTTTTATTTTGTACCAGAAATCATTTGCAAACAGTATTTACAGAGTTTTTACAGAGATAATACTATAATTATAAAATTTTCTTCGTAATCAAACACAAATTCGGAGGCGTTACCGATATCGGATTAAGGCATGCATATACTCGAATTGAAGCCTGAAAAATTTCCTATCTGATCCAGCCATCAATTTCAACCCAGAATCAAAGGTTATTTTCCTATAAACTGTTTTATATTTGAATTATTAAGAATTAAAAGTGTGAGTTTTTGTTCGAGTTATTGTTTGGATGATTTGATGCTTGCATGCTGTAGATCTTTTCTTCCTGATCATTTTGATATGTCATATGATCGATTTGGAGTTCAATAACATGTTCAAATTAGGGTTTGATTCTCGAATTGTATAATTAGGGTTTATATTCTGTTGAATGTTCTTGATTAAAATTGGGGGTTTCTTATTTAGGGATTATCAGATGTTCTAAAGGGGTAGGTTTTGTTCCCCTTGAAATTTGCAATCTATTCATATATAGCATGTTATCAGACGATTCCTAGATCGAACGGAGTTATCGTTTGAAGTTTCGCTGGATTTTATATAAACTCGCCGGCGGGGTGTTTTTGTTTCGATCGATTTCGGATGTGTTTGCAGATTTTGTTTACATAATTGAATTGCATAAGGTTTATTCTTGAATTCTGGAGTGTTTCACGGCCACTCGAGGCCTCTGTCATGTTTCCGGTGAGCTCGGTGTCGCCGGCAATGGCGACGCCGGCGACAGGGTGAAGAAGGTGGTCAAACTACAGTTTGACTCCTGTAGTTTGATCAACCTTACAGTTTAGTCCTTGTATTTTTATAAGTTTGAAAAATAAGATTTCTGTTTACAAAACTTGTAAAAATAGTATTTCTGTTTTATTAATTTTCAAAAATAGGATTTCTTTTATAAAAATCATTTTAAAAATTGTTTTTAATTCAAAAATAAATCTGAATTAATTAGTTAACTAATTTCAGTTAATATTTAATTGATTAATTGGTCAATTAATTCGAATATTAATTGATTAATTTCTTTAATTAATTATTAATTGATTTTAATTAATTATTTAATTTGATTTAATTATTTAAAAATGATTTAAAAATTCCGACAAATAATTTTGAGCTTTAAAATATTATTTTAAATTGTTTTCAAGGCTCGATAATTATTATAAAATTGTTTTGAAGCCAGATTTGGCCAACTGAACCCTGGTTATTACTCTGAAATTGATCCGACCCATTTTAATTCCAAAAAATATTTCAAAGATCATTTTAAATACCCGAAAGCCTGTTTATGACCCGAGACTCCTTTATAAATGATATATCATTGATTGTTTGACGTGTTATATGCTATATGTGTGACTTGTTGGTTAAATGTCGGTCTTATGTTCGGTGTTTACTTGTTTATAACATAACTTTCAATCCGTTAATCGGATTTGGGTGAAACGAAGGGTAGATAGAAGTGTATGTCGAATAGAATTGTATAAGCAGAGTATTGGTTGATGTTTATGATATGTGAGAAGAAGAGGCAAGGCGTAGGAAAGGGAAACAGATAGTCGAGGAGTAGACGATTGTGATTGGAAGTTAGTACAATATAGCAAGCTAGTACCAGGCAAGTGTTCTGAACTTTTTCGAGATATATTGTAGTTGATTGATAGTCCTGTTCTATATTGCAATTGCTCTGAAGCACTGAGCCCTAAACCCTGATTCCAGATATTGATCTTGAGTCGTAAACCTAATTCTTTCTTAACCATTGATTGTTGTATACCCAAATACGAACCTCAAATATATGATACTACTCCACAAATACATACAAATTAAATACCAAACACTGAACCAGATTACTTACATATTCAAACCATTGTATCTTATGCTTTGAAAGACCAAATCCTTGAAACCTTGAAACGTTGATTCCTTTGTTATCCAATTCTTTTATTACCTAACAACCAAGCTTTGAAAATGCAATATTGATCCTTATGAAGATTGAAATAATTTCATTATCGAACATCCAGTGTTGTTTATGATTCTGTTTATTGCTTTACATTGTTTATTCTGTTATTATGTTGGAATTGGATTGTTTTTATAAAATTGTGGACCAGATTCGTGGTCAGACCATATAAATGGTCAAGTTAGGCCAATGTGTGCCTTGGATCCAGTAGTTAGAGCAGTGCTGTGTGCTTTGCTCGGGGTTAGTGCGTGACTGATTAACAGCCTAACCTTGGTTTTTAAAATAAAAATATAATATCCAATTCTAAATCATAATTTATTGTTCACTTGATATCATAACCCTTTTCACTTGATGATCATTATTCTCAGTTTTATCATTGTGACTTGCTGAGCTAGTTAGGTCATTTGTGCGATGTTGTTTATGTTCTTTTCCAGTTAAGAAGGAACCTTTTGGTAACGAGGATCCCCAGTCCAGCACGAGAGCTAGGGGTTCAGGTTGATCGAGTTAAGCTAATAGGCACCTTTTGGAGTAATTTAAGTTTGTAAAAGTTTGTAATAATGTTTAATACTCAGTTCTGAGTTTGGATAGTTGGGATTTGAACGGTTTGTAATATAAGTGTGTGTTTGGCTTGTGTGCATACTTTAACCTGTTGCGGTCCGTGGTAGTTGGTAAGTAGGGTCACTGCATATTATTATTATCTTTATTATTGTTATAAGCAAGTTATAAATAAGGTGTGTGTGTGTGTGGACCCCAAACTTCTGACCCGGGTTTGAAGGGCGCCACATGTTTGGTATCAGAGCTACAGGTTATAAGTCACTGACACAAGCCTAGGTTGACAGGAATGGGTAGAGGGTTAGGATTAGAAGTAAGGAATAGAAAGATAGAACGTTGTAGGGTTGAGTACTACGGTATAATAGGTATTAGTATGATTCACGTCGCGGTTTGAGATTCTTATATTGCGATATGATTTCAGATAGCAGCGATGGCCGACTCTTTCATCCCCGTATCAGCTGATCACTCAGAGCCTTCAGTTAGAGTACCATCTTCAGATCCACGGTATGTTATTCCACCAGTTTGAGTGCTACTTTTGGGTGTTGAAAAGTTGGTTAGTGATACCCGCCAAGACCTGGGAAGGTTAAGAGTGTGAAGTCTATGATTCATTCATTTATGAATCAAATTGATGGAATTGATTACTATTTATAATTAGTTAATTATTTTTATTAATTTTTATATAATCAATTAATTATTTATAAAATAAATAATTATATTTTACAACATAAATTTAAATTCATCTATATTATTTAATGGTCCCATTAATAATATGCAATAATAAATTATTGAACAATTTTAGATTTTTGATAAGATTCAAGATAAAATTTAATTTTTGATAATTTTTTTGAATCATATAATGACACGCGCCTTGATCTAAATTTGTAGATAGAAAAAGGTATTCATAAATAATATCATGATTTTAAAACTATAGAACTTTAAAATTATTACTATTTTTCTCGAAATAAATGCATCGAAAAGATTATTGATTAGAGGCAACAACATAGTAGAAGAGTCTTAAATCATGAATACTGTAAGACTGTTAGACTGGACAATAATTTTGGGTTCTGATTCACTAGGCAAGTAAAATGGGACCAAGCGTCATCAGGCGGCGACACGGACTAATCGCCAGGCAACGACTCTTATCAGGTGTCGGGCGGTGACACATACTAGTCATCAGACAGTGACTCAGATTAGGCACCTGAGCGACTTGGGATAAATTTGGTTTACTGATTTATGTGTGGGCAACAGTGAGTTGGGATTTTAGCTTGGAGTACAAAAACGAGTAAGGGGCTTGTCAAAAATATGGGCACATGTGTGGTACATGAGGGCTGATTTATATATATGATATATACGTGTATATTTGCCGGGATATGCACAAGTGGGTTGCTGAGTAACTACCTTGTAGTTAGGGCTCAAGGATTGGCGAGAAAAATTTGAATTTGAAGGCATTCAAATTCTGGACATGCATGTAACTGCTAGCAGTTGGGGCTATGTGGGCTGCCGGGGCCGTGACCAGGCTCTAGTATATATAGATATGCATTTTCTCAATGCAATTTAAGTATTATTCTATACAAGTTCATATTGTATTATGCACTTGTACTATATGCTAGGTAGTAGGAAAAGTTTGTAACCATATCTTGAGGCTGTATCCTTATATTTCTCATCAATAAAAAGGTTGAGCATTCAGGCTCGTAAATCTGTTATGTCTTTACATTTACTTGTTAATTAGATACAATTGCACACACGATTGGTTCTTGTGGTGCATTAGTTTTGTAGTTATATCCGATGTGCATGGTTGTTGGGGTTGCTGGGTGGCAACCTCTCGAGAAGGCTGACTACTTGGGTGTTGGGGCGACTGAATAGGACGCACAAATTCAGAAATTTCAAGGTTGAAAATCTGACCCCGTGACAAGTGGTATCAGAGCCGTGTTTATAGATTCGTAGATTTAACATTATGGCTGGTGAAAATTCTACGGGTGAAAGGTTGTCGAGGCTTGAAGATTTTTTGGGGGCGCCTTTGTCAACAGCTGAGATTTCTATAGCGAATCAGGTTCAAGTTCTAAGGGAGGGTCTGAATGAGTTTAAGACCATGGTTGATGATCTTGTGAGGGTTATGAAGGAGGGTTATGATGCCCAAATTTAGGCGTTGCGTGATGAACTGGTATTGGTGAAGTGGGCTACTATCGCTGGTTCATCGAGTGGAATGGAGGGCCACTCAAAGTTGAAAATTCTGGAGCCGATACCATATGATGGGGTGAGGGTCGCCAAGGATCTGGAAAATATCTTATGATACATGGAGTTGAATTTCAGGGATGCCAATATTAATATTACGGAGCCAGTTTAAATCACAAGTATGTACTTGGTTGGCGATGCAAAATTATGGTGGGGAACTCGTACTGATGGTGATGCAAGTGTGGATATTTCGGAGTTGAGGCATTGAAGAAGGAACTTAAGGAGCAATTTTTTCCACTTAATGCTTCTTGGCTTGCTAGGGAGAGTTTAAGAAATCTCAAAAAATGGGAATTGTTCGAGATTATGTTAAAGAATTCAGTCCTTTGTTGTTGGATATAAAGAACATGTTGGATGATAATAAGTTATTCAATTTCTTAGCTAGATTGAAACCTTGGGCGCATGCAAAATTTAGGCGACATGTTGTGAGGGACTTGCTGACTTCTATCGCCGCTGCTGATGGTTTGGTTGACTATAAGCGGGCTAGTTCTCATGACACTGAAAGGAAAAATAGTGGCAAGAATCACAAGGGGGAAGAAAAAAATAAGAAAAATGACAAGAAAAATGGCAATGGTGATGCCCAGGATAATAAGTAGTCTCAAGGATTGGCGATAAGGAATGCTTCATATGTGGATGGCCCATTTTACAAGACAATGACCCAAGAAAGTGAGACTGGATGCTTTTCGTGTTGATGAAGAGAATGAGCAAAATAATGAGGGAAATGATAGGGTCCAAGTGAGGGTGAATCTTATGCATTTGATTACACTAAGGACCGAAAAATTCATGGAGGGGGATGGACTTATGTATGTCAAGACCTTAATGAATGGGAAGGAAGTCATGGATATGGTTGAAAAGGGTGCCACAAACAGTTTCATTGTGATGAAATGTGCTGAGGAACTTGGGTTAAAGCTGGAATCGAGTTCAAATCAAATTAAGATGGCTAACACTGATGTGCATAAAATTGGGGGTACTTCGAATATTGGCTTGACTCTTGGTGATTGACAAGGTAACTTTATGCTTCATATTGTTGCCTTAGATAATTTTGATTGCATCCTAGGTATTGACTTCTTTAGGATGACCAGTAGCGCTATTCTGTTGTGTTATTTTGGGATTATGATCATGGATGAGGCATGTCCATATTTTGTGAAGGTTGTTCATATGCAGATTAACAAGGGTAAAAAGAAAATGATGAAGTTGGGGGTTGTTCAGATTTTGGTTGGTGACATGGTTTTTGAAATTGGATCACAGGTTGGTGACTCGATCTACATGAAAGCAAACTTGGTAATTTTATGGTTGGGCCTAAGTCAATGTTTTTAAAAGTTGAGGGCGTTGTTGGAACTTAAGTCGGTATGGAATCTGATGTGTGGGCGACAGGACGTCTATACATGGTCATCAGGTTTGGTGATGAAAGGGAAAAATCACGAAGGTTCATCTGATCAACTTATGATAGCTGGTTGGGTTTGGTGGCAACAAGAACTGCCGATGAATTTGCAGTCTTGGTTCATAGGCGTTGGTTTTGCTACTTGGAGAAACAGACTTCTTAAATTTGTTGTTGATTTTATGAGAACATTAAACTCAGGAGATGTGGGAGGGTTTGTAAGACCCTTAGTCCGGATAACAATTTTGGGTTCTGATTCACTAGGAAGCCAAATGAAATTGGGACCAAGCATCACCAGGAGGCGATACGGACGAGTCGTTAAACGACGACTCTGATCAGGCGCCAGGCGGCGATACGGACTAGTCTCCAGGTGGAGACTCAAATTAGGTGCCTGTGAGACTCAGGATGAATTTGGTTGGATGATTTATATGTGGGAAAAAGTGAGCTGAGAGTTTAGCTTAAGGTCCAAAAATGACTAAGGGGCGAGTCAAAAATATGGGCATATATGTGGCACATGGGGGCTGATTTATATATGTGATATATACGTGTATATTTGATGGGATATACACAAGTGGGTTGCTAAGTAACTACCTTGTAGTTGGGGCTCAAGGATTGGTGATAAAAATTCAAATTTGAAGGAATGCAAATTCTAGAACTGCTTGTAACTATCAGTAATCGGGACTGCTAGGGCAGCTGGGGCCGCGACCATGCTCTAGTATATATAGATACTCATTTTATGAATGTAATCTAAGTGTTATTCTGTACAAGTTCTTATTCTTCTGCACTTGTATTATATGCTAGGCAATAGGCAAAGTCTGTAAGCATATCTTGGGGTTATATCTTTATATTGTTGGTCAATAAAAGGTTTGAGCATTCAGACTCGTAAATCTGTTATATCTTTATATTTATTGGTAATTAGACACACTTGCACACACGATTGGTTCTTGTGGTGAATTGGTTTTATAGTTATATACGTTGTGCTTGGTTGCTGAGCGACAACCTTTTGAGAAGGGTGACTACATAGGCGTTATGGAGACTGAGTAGGCCGCACGAATTTAAAAATTTTAGGGTTAAAAATATGACCCCATGATAAATACTATGGTCACTGAAGCAGTAATGGTGATAGACTACCTTGACACTTCAGATGAACCACAAGGATGCGGCTCACGGCCTGAAAAATCTTTTAATCATCAAAGACGAAGGCTATCGAAAGAAAAAAATCTCATGAAAAATTACTTTTTTGATCATCCAATATTTAGCAAAGCCGACTTCAGTCGTAGATATCGAATGTGTTATCATATTTTCAATCACATCATGACAACTCTTGCACTCAAGATTTCTACTAGCATCAAAAGGTAGATGCAACAGGATTATTGAGGTTGCTACCCCCCAAAAAATGACTGCTTTATTACGAATGCAGGCTTACAGTACAGCAACTGATCAATGTGTCGAAATATGTAGAATGAGAGACTCAACTACACTAAACTGCATGAATTTTTTTTTATCAAGTGAAATGGCTCTTTGGTGAAGAGTACCTTCGTGCTCTAACACATGCAGATCTAAAACAGCTTCTAGCAAATGGCGAACAAATGGGATTTCAGGTATGATTTAAAGTGTCGATTGTATGCACTGGAAGTGGAAACATTGTCCAAACAAGTAGGGTGGGGATTATAGTGGCTAAAAAAGACGTCCTACTGTCAATCTAGAGGCCGTCGCTTCATATGACACTTGGGTGTGGCACATTTTTCGGTATGCCTAGAGCTCTGTTATTCCTAGTGGACTAACAATGAGATTTACAGAAGGGGGGTTGAATGTAAATCTCAAAACTTTTTCAAGTTTTGAGCAGTTTATGAAAGTTGTGTGTTCAAGAAGAACAAGTGTGTGAATTGCTTTAAGCTAATACAGACAGATATATATTCAAGCACAAATGTAAAGAACACAACAGACCTTAAAAACTTTTCTGGTGGATTTGTTGTTCCACCAGAGATGGTATTTTAGAAAATCTGTGATTAAACAATGTTGATCACAGCTGCATCCTAGTACAAACTAGATGAATTTTCTCTCAATATTTTTCTAAACAGCTCTGGAAAATCTCACCTCTAATTACTAGCTTCTACTTGGTTTATATATTACCAAGTGTACAAGTGAAGAACAATATAAAATACAGTAATAAAATAAGATCTTCACTTGCTTCTTTTCCTGTTCACTCCAGTACTTTGTTGACTATTGCATCTTTGTACTAGAGAAGAACGGCTGCTTTTTCTGTTGTTCCTGAAATTCGGCTACCACATCTCAGTTGTCTCTATCAACCCATGTGCCTCTGTTTGTAGGTACAACTACCCCTTATCAACGGCTAATCATCAGAACATCCGTTGAAGCTTTCATCCGTTGATGCACTCATCCGTTGAAGGATGTTATCCGTTGAAGCTTTCATCCGTTGATGCACTCATCCGTTGAAGGATGTTATCCGTTGATGACTTTATCCGTTGAAGCTTTAGAGACATCCGTTGAAGCTTAGCTTCTCATCCGTTGAAGGTCTTTAAGTCATCCGTTGATACCACTTCACTTATACAAAATTACAAGGCATGAAGTATTTACAATTGGCCTTCCTATCTGCATATCATCTAGTAGTCAACATGACTCATAGTTTCTCTCAACTTCCAAAAATTACATTTTAAATACAGAGACTGAAATATGCTACAACACTAGACTTATTTCTAAGTAAAGCTACACCATCAACGGATAGCCAAAGTGGTCTTATCCGTTGAGGCTACAGACACTAAATTTCTACTTAAGTATTTTGTTAAACATATCATCAAACTAATGCACATACATTCCTAACAATCTCCCCCTATTTATGTCTATAAGAATTGTAGGCATAAATTCAGGGTTAACTTGATGATAACAAAACACTTAACAGATATATGAATTGAAACTAAGTAGAAATTTAAAAATGCTGCAAAAGTGTATGTACTAGGAGATAATTGAAGATTTACAGTGTTTCCAAGGACACTCCTTTAGTCTGAGCAAATCATCTTTTTCTTCTTTGTTCCCTGGTTTTCTTTCCTAGCCTTTTGTCATTTTCCTCAATTTGGAGTTGGAGTTGTCTGAAGAATTCAGCTTCATCTTCAACACTGACATCCAACTTAGATTGCATTTCTTTGAGAGTTTCATTGCTGGCAATCTTGAGTTGGTCTTCAAGTCTGAAAAATCTTCTGACTCCTTTATCATCTCTAAATTCCATCAACCAATGAGGTGATTTTAGAATTTTCATTTCCCTTTCTTGAATGAGTAAAGTCCTGGGTAAAGCATTGGGCTCCCTCCAAGTTTTCCTTATATTGGCTATCTTGTTGAGAATTTCAGTCTTGGCAGTTCTGGTAAAGCCAGAATCCTTTTGTATAGCTGAATAGACTCTAATCAAGGTAGAGTAGCCTTCATCCAGAATCCTGTGGAGAGGCCATGTTCTTTCCCCAGCTCCTTTATATCTGAACACTAATCTCTCTGGTAACTGTCTGTAGGCAGCTATTCCCCTTACATCCTCCAGCTCATCCAGATAGAGTTCAATGTCTGAAATTTCTTTTATGTCACAGATGTGAACATAATCATCTTTAGAAATGGGTGACTTAGGCTTAGGTTTTTGTTTTTGAGTGAATTTCTTAGAGGTTATGGGAGGTGTAGATTTTGGTTTTCTTTTCTGTTTCTTTGGTAGTGGAAGAGTGGTTAGAAAGGTAGGCAATTTGATAGTGTCCCAATCAATAGGTTCCTCTTTTGGAATGATTGGTTCACCATGGATGTTTATTGTGGGATCAGCAACAAGGGGTTCAGGTATGGAAGGTAGTGGTTTAGATATAGATTTGGTTACTTCAGTGTTATCTCCACTCCTTCTATGTGCCTTGGCCTTTCTTCTGTTTCCCTTCTGCCATTCCTCTCT